>NW_024883371.1:0-94317 GCF_019059575.1 Amphibalanus amphitrite
CGCCTACACGGAGAACATGGCAACATCTATCAGTCACCATCGACCCATCCTCAAGACGCTGGTCGAGGGCTTCGAGAAGGCCGAAAAAAGAGGCGGCGAACTCGTAAAAGTGCCAGTGCGGGAGTATGTTGGCCCGTCGGGGGCACAGACTATGGGTAAGGTCACGTGGAATGACCTCGTTTGCGGAGCATGGCGGCCGACTGTGTATCTCTCAGTCGGGCTGGGAGATCGGACAGAGATGCGTCTCTCGGGGTACAGAGCCCTGTGATGGACACCAGTGAACGTGTAGTGATCGAATAGCTGCAGGTGCGCGTCGGAGGCGGATTTCCGCTCGCCACCGCCGGTAGGTCTGACAGTGTCGCCGGTCCATAGATTGTCACTAGGCGAGCTGCCATCACCAGCCAGGGCGCTGCGGTGGTGAAGTCATATGGTAGCTGTGACGTCACGTATAGCGACGGCGTGATCCGAGCTGCGGTAACTAGACCAGTAAACCTCTCAGTACTGCCCGTGACCGGTTACAGCAGTGACGGAAGCCGAGAATACAGCGCTCAGTATCAGCGCCGGTGCCTTTGGCAGCCTCGAGCTACACGACTCATTTTGACCGCATGTAGGATACAGGGCTCGTTGCACACCGGACGAAGGATCACCTCGCTGAAAGAGGGAGCAGTTGTGAAGGAAAGATGGTCTGGGAAATGGGGCGCATCTCCAGGACCTCCACCTGCTGTGCAGAGCACTCCCTCCCTCTCTCTCTCTCTCTCTCTCTCTCTCTCTCTCTCTCTCTCTCTCTCTCTCTCTCTCTCTCTCTCTCTCTCTCTCTCTCTCTCTCTCTCTCTCTCTCTCTCTCTCTGCCTCTCTCTATCTGCCTCTCTCTCTATCTGCCTCTCTCTCTATCTGCCTCTCTCTCTCTCTCTCTCTCTCTCTCTCTCTCTCTCTCTCTCTCTCTCTCTCTCTCTCTCTCTCTCTCTCTCTCTCTCTCTCTCTCTCTCTCTCTCTGTTTTCTTTCCATTTTTCTCTCACCCCTTCGTCTGTCTCTCCCTCTCTCTCTCTTCCTCTCTCCCTAGCTCTCTCTCTCTCCCTCTCTCTCTCTCTCTCTCTCTTTTTCTTCCTTCGCTCTGTCCATCCCCTCTCCCCTCTCTCTCGCTCTCGTTCTTGCTCTTCCTATAACAGGTTACAGGCACACTAGGTCAGGCTGTCAAAAATGTTGCGTGACCAATAATGGTGCCCCAAACTGATAGTCACAACTCACAAGGTAGGTAACTGGCTGTGTGTGTATAAGAGAACTGAGCAATAACGTTACTTTGATACGCTAAAAGCTGAAATAACAGCGAAGAAAAGTAGCAGCGAAAAAAAGAGGTATCTTCATATGACCAAAGTCCTAATGTAGAATGGTCCGCATTCCGGACATCGCTTGGGTTTGGGGCTCAAGAATTGTCTTCATGTATGTTACATTGTCATTGATAAACGTAGGTAATCAACATTTTTATTTACAAATCCTATTTCCTGGCACGTTTCTTTTTAGATGTAACAGGATATACAGATTTCAAACAAAATAGTTTGGTAACCAAAGCATTTCACCTGGCTACATTTTGTTTGATTTGGTTACATTTGGTTTTGATTTGGCTATATTTTGCAGTCGTGGGTTTGTCAGGGGAGTTCCGTGAGTCTGTCTCTCCACCGGGCTCCATTCACCGCTTTCTTCGAGTGTCACACAGGGGCGCCGCGACTGTCGCCACCCCTGCTGACGCGTCACTTCTGTCTACGAGGCACTCAGCGAAATTGGCAGCGGCAGGCGGCAGTGGCGATCTGCAGACGCGCCATGGTCCTGTGACAAGACAGCAGCTCTGCCCACGACTTCAACTGGCCTCTATGCAGAAGGTTGACATGTCTGAGAACTCCAGCTCACTGGGGTGGGTGGGTGCCTTGGAAACCGGACATGGGTAGCTAAGGTCAATTTTAGGGTCTATCTAAGATCAAAAAGGGATATTGTACAATGTAGGTACAATATCCCTTTTTGTCTATGTCTCTGTCTATGTCATAGACAGAGCCTCCATGCTCATTGTTTATATGCTAGTGTAGAGAAAGAATCGGCCATCTTAGTGTGATGAGTAATAAGTTACGTAGGCCCTAGGGTACGCACTTTGGCTTTATGTGTCACTTATTCCAAACACCAGTAAGTGAAATAATTTCATTTAAAGAAAGCTCGACCAATTCTACTAAAAAGACAGCATGACTATGTCTAATTCCTACCAGCACCGTGATCTGACCTTCCGATAAAATTTCTGGATGAATCAATCGAAGATGATCATAGATATCAAGTACTAATGTCTACAACTTGTGCTCAAACTGACCGTCCCTCACCGCACCAGTGCCCACCTCTGGGCCGGTAGCGATAGCTCAAGTCTATAACATGAACTAGCATGAAAAAAAAAAACTTAGAAATACATGAACTACATGAACTCAATAGTTTATGTTATCTCAAATCAGTACGCCTATAGACTGGAAGACGTTATATGTGTATCAAGATATGACTTCTGAGTTCTGTATGTATTAGTGATGTCAATTGCGGAAAATCGGAATACCGATACCAAACCAAATACCAACCAAAACCACGGGAAAATACCGAAACCAAACCAACTTGGGAAACTGAGGGAAATACCAACTTTTTACCGATTTCTTAGCCTCTTATACATTAGTGAGGGCTTATGATACCAACAAAATACCGAATGTATTAGACCTGAAATACCAAATACCAAGTTGGTATCGGTTTGGTATCGGTATACCAAAAAGTTGGTATCCAATTGACATCTCTAGTATGTATGGTCTTCAGAGTCGTTACTCGTGTCTCCATCATCGGAGTCATTCGAAACCAGTTTTTTTCCATTATTTGTTAAAAAAAAACAAGCTGTCGTCTTCCCAAACCTATCATGAAATCCCCATAATCGGAGTCATTTAAAAGCAGTTTTTGCTTTCTTGTTGAAAAAAAAGATAAACAGCGCTGTCGTCTTCCCAAACCTATCGTGAAATCTTACATGCCTGATTTCTCAGGAACATAGGCGGAGGAACGGGGAGGGCACCGGGGTACTGTGCCCCCTTTGATTTTGGCATTGTAACATTAGCCTTATGGGCGTTGCATGGAAAGAATTGGACCAAAAGTCGGCAGTGCCCCCCCCCCCCTTACTTGAAGGTGTTCCGCCGCTTCTGCTCAGAAATCACGTAAGGCTTGTAAGCCACTCCTCAGTCGATCATGTGCAAAGAAGAAACGTCTGTTTTCTGCTTTACAGTTGATTCTGGGCCACTCTGGCGTGAGGATAATCGGACCAGTGGCGGCTGGCTCCCTTGGGCCAATGAGCAACGAAAATCGACTCCCAGCCTTCACATGAAGCTAAAATGTTTTGTTAAGACTAGAACAAATCTCTTGGAGCCTTGCTGGTCGTTGAACAGCGTCGCGAGAAGCGCTTCGTGGAGAAAACACCATTTACCAACCGTTGTTGAGTATTTAGCTTAAAAATAGCTCATCATGGGGATGAAACTCCGCGCTCGCTCAAACCTTTTGGGCGTTGGAGCAGGGGCGATGGACAGACCAGCGCTTTTATGCACGGCATGCCTCGATTTAAGTGGATGGAGTTCGGCTACTAATCGATGCAGATTGGACAGAATCTCGAACTGCTCCATTTCGGATTCTGGAACGGTCCAACCAGCGGATTATCTTGCCGCCGCAGAGCAGCTCAGAAGGGCTCTTGACGAGTAGCGAACACCCCGCACATCACATATCTGCCGTGCTCTCTGTCCGCCGCCACATTTTGCAAGTAACCTTGCCGTGACATATTTTCATGATTCTGCTGTGGTCGAGATAGGACTGACTCCGCTCGTCAGCCGGGGGCCACCACTATTTACTCAACCATCTTTAGTGCAATAGCGTTTCATTTAGTTATGAATGTTGACTGGTATAGCTCAGCCCATTAGTTTTGTTTGCTCTGTATCATTTGGCAATTATAGGTAAAAGCAGCCACTTGGAAGAAATAAGTAAGCATTTTTTCCTCAACTATGGTAACTTCCCTCATGAACGCGTGCGGGACCGCTGTCACCGCTCCTTTCTGAGTTGCTGCCGAGTCCCCTCTTGTCGTTCAGTAGGTCACCATCCGCTAAATCTGGTGCCAGCCACCATAAACTACACTCAGAAAACACTTTGAGAACATTTTTGAATAAGGGCTCATATGAGTGCCAAAACAGGGCTCAAATCTGTATGATTTTAAAATCGGGATCAGTTAGGCGCCCTTTTCGGGCTCAAAGTAGGGGAGAGCGGGGAGAGTTGTATCATGTCCAAGTTGTATCAGGGCGAATTGTGCCAAACTTATCCAATGGATGGCGCTCGCGACACGACCAGCCGACGAGGTTTTCCGGGCGCCATCTTTCCCTGTTCTGTCTTGTGGCTGAGTGGACGCGTCTCGAGGTGAGAGCCGATTTTATGTTTTTTTAATGTCATTCTAAAAAAATAAGTTGCAAGAAAATGTGTGTTCTGGGCATTTAGATGTCCACGAATTTGAAAGATCTCCGTAGCGGTGGTGAGGGTAGGTTCTAAGGCTGCGTGAGTGAAAACGGATTTCTCCAGCTGTCCGCTGTTTTTTAGCACGGGGATGTTTTTTCCAAGATGGCGGCTAGGTACATGTTGTATCAGCGCCGGGTGGGGTATGTTGTAACATGTATGTATGTATGTATGTATGTATGGGTATGTTGCTTTTGATCGCGAAAGCTAAGCCCTGGCTCGCGTTTGTAGGTAGCTAGTCAATGCTCGTTCCATTTCGGCACAATGTGTTGGCTTCTTTGCTCTTAACGGGCCACTTTTGCGTCTAGTCTGTTGGTGTTTCGTTCGGGTTGCATTGACCTAAGTTTGGTCTAATAAAGTGAAGCCTTTGAGCATACCTATCATTGTATTAACCCCATTTAATGTTGTTGTTATGTTCAAAACCAGTAGCAAGCACACTCCCTGAAACGTGAAATAGTGATACAAATTACCCCACCATGTGATACAACTCACCCAAGCCATGGGGCAAGTTGTATCAAAAACATTGTTCTATTTGGGAGACCGTAGAAGAAAAACTGGTAGAGGTAGCGGAAAAGTTACTTTGCACAAAAAAGCAGAAGAATCAAGGAAGGGGATGGTATGGAAATAATGAGTTTATCACGGATAGTTACGAGGTTATGGGTCTCGGAGTAAAAACTGATACAACCCACCCCACTCTCCCCTACATTAGCCCCGAAAGCGGCATCAGTTCGTCTTCCTTTTCGGGCTCAATTCGAGCTGCGTTTTAGGGCTCCATACGACATTCCGCCATTCCGTCTTTTGCTGTTTTCAGTGCCATGTGTTGGTGTACCTACCGCCGTGATTTCAAAATGAATGGTAAGTTATTAGTTATCAGTTATCGCTATCTTATAGAAAAAATCAAGATGTTGATGCTCATGCCATTTTAATCCCTTATCAATTAAAATTGTGGTGGCATTTGTTCAGAAAAGGTCTGATCTACAATTGTGGCGCCGTTGATACGAATACGCACGGGTTTGATTATTCGTTTTTCTTGTATTTGCGCCACATGAAAGCATCATATCTGGATTCAGGATGTCAAATAGTGTAAGAATGTGCAAAAATTTTGTCTGGTTCTTCATGATGATGTGATTGAAGCAATGCTTTCAAGGGTAGGTAAGGATTTTGTTACTTGTTCGTAATGGTTATCTTGATGCTCAACTAAAATTAATCCTAACCTTGCCTACTAACCTATTAAGTTAAACTTAGTACCAATACCTACCAACCTACAACCTATTTGGATCTTTCATATACTTATAACATGCTGCTGCTTCTGCTAACATGCTGCGGAATGCTGGTTGACATGATGGAATGCTGGTATGACAGTGTTCCATGTTTCAGAATTTTAGGTGAATAACCACACATGATGGGGAAAATGTTTTCATCCTAAAAATATGACAAGTGGCTTTATTTCATCTTTGCTAAAAAAATATGTCAAAAGTTTGATTCAACAGCCAGCTGCCAGGTTACGCATGACTTGACAGTTGATGCATCTACTCTACATCATTTCATTTCAGATCCTGTGAAGGTTCTGACAAAATCTGAGGTAAAAATGGCATTATGCAGTTTTGCGGAAAGACTAAATCTATCTCATTTTGTCTTCAGATTTTTTTTTTTATTGGGACACCCAATTGAAATCCAATTTTAGAACACTGTGACACCATGCCTGTGTGCCAAGTAAGAGGAAGGGTCTACAAGTATACATCAAGATAACCAATTATGGACAAGTTGAGACTTGAGTCATGAGCTCTTATTTGTGGTTACAATACCTTCAACTGCATGATTTTGCACAACTTCCATACAGGCATCCAGACTGGAAAAGGTTCAAGTCCATACTTATTCTGGTGCTTGAATATGGCAGTTCAAAGATGGAAGGCATATGATGCTACAAAATGAAAAAAATAATTCAACTTACAAAAAATAGGTATTCATATCTATCCTAAACTAAACTAACCTAAACTTACCTAACCTAATCCAACCCAACCCAACCACCCCAACCAGCCCAGCCCAGCCCAACCCAGCCCAGCCCAGCCCAGCCCAGCCCAGCCCAGCCCAACCCAACCCAAAACCTACAGTCTAAAACCTAGAGCTAAAACCTGCAGCCCAAACTGGAAAACATCCATATGGTACGCCGGACGCCCGTGAAGCCGTCATGCGCCGAAGTTCGGCGCAAGCTATTTTGCAATTTGCGCTGAAATTTCTGCATTATTTGCGCCGAAGGTTAGTGCCCTTTTGCGTCAAAATTAAGCCACTTATACAAAAAGCACGTTTACATCTGCTGGCCAAGGTTTTATAAACCAGACAGAACGCTCTGGGCCTTAACCACTCCTGACTCCCATGTTTGAGCGTCCAAATTAGTTGATGTTTCCATGGAAGCTGAATACCACAATACGTGTAGCGCAATGTAGCATCGTGCCGTGAAATAAGGCTCGGGACGGAAGTTCCGGGGTCACAAAAATTGGTGTGGCGGTGTTGTCGCGGCTGGCGGGCTCCAGCAAGGGGTTTAAGTTTACGACACCACTCTTGTTTCAGGAGAGATGTCAGCGATTCGAGACTACTTGGGCATGCGGGCAGCGGGGTCGGCGTGGCTGCCTGCGGCTGCGGCCACACATCTTGGCGTCCTGGAGGCGGAGATGCTGATGGTGGCATGAGTCATCACTGGCTGCCCGATTTCCATGCTCCAAGACTCGCCGTGAGGGCCGAGGCGGGCGTCGTGCCGATGGAGAGATGAGGAGGGATGCGCTGGCATCGCGCCTACTGGCGAAGGCGCTCTCCCTCCCGTCGGAGGACCCGCCGCGTCGTGGCGGAAGCCCCCCCCCCCCCAACCGTGACTGAAGTCAGTGACCGGCTGGAGAGAGCGCGGGGGAGCGGTGTGGGACCACTGGAGTGGCGCTGCCCGCCGAGGCGCGCTTATCCACGAGACTGCCCCCGTAGACGCCAACAGACGGCGTCACGGTCCACCTGGACCTGCTGCCGATCGGGGCGTCCGCGACAGCGAGGAGGAGTGCTGCGGAGGCGTGACTGGGAGCGCTCCCCCAGCGTGCGACGTGGGCCTGGGTCGACGGGTCTGCGACCGGGGGAGTAATAGGAAGGCGGCGCTGGGGTCCTCACCGAGCACCCAGACAGTACAACATTGGTACTGCGGGAGGCGGCGGGGAGGATTTGCTCCATTTACCGATCTGAGATGGTGGCGCCCAAAACGGCAAAGCAACATCTCCTGAAGCACCCGTCCTTCGAGGAAGACCCCATAATCATTTGCTCCGACTCGCAGGCGTCGCTGGCGACGCCACGAGGTGGACAAGTGGCCCAGACACCCCCCCCCCATCCCCTAGGTGCCGCCATCTGGGAGTATATGATGGCCCTAGTGGCTGTAGGGGGCCGAAGAATCCACCATAGAAGGAGGGCGGCGATAGCCCGATTAAGCTGGGCGTCCAGTGGAGCCTCGGCTCTATCATGGGCATTGGGCAAGGACTATGCGAGCACCCCCGTCTCCTCCATCTTCGACGGCACTCCAGCCAGAAAGCTGTCCCCACCCGAGTTTCCCAGCAGCATGGGCCACATGAAACCGAACAGCGCCGAGCCGCTCGACGCTGAGGACCAGGCGAGAGTAACAGTGAAAAGGTGAAACGCTCGAAACGGCGCGCGCCGCCGGCCGAGGGCGCCGAGCCGGCCCAGGCCGGCTGCGGGTCAAACAGAAGCCGTCTCCGCGGCGGCCGCCCAGTGACAGCGACTCGGACTGACGTCGAGGCACCGCTGCCGCCTCCGCCGACCAACCCGCCGCCCAGCAAGGACAGTTTGAAGGCGGCTGCACCGGTGAAGGTGGCGCGGCCTGGCAGGGGCCGCGGCCGGCCCACTCCCAGCTACCCGTCCCGCGAGGTGCTCAAGTACCACCGACTCGTCCGATTCTGAGGCAGCGCCGTCGGCGGGCCGCCGCCAGCAGTGACGACGACCGGCTGGCGGCGTTCGCGCGGGACTTGTCCGACTCCTGGTACTCGGACTTGCCGCCCAAACTGGACGCCGGCGGCGTGAGCACCAGCAACGCCAATAAAAAGTCCACCTTCATCCGGCTCTTCTCGCACCGTGTCAAAAGGACTACGCCGCGCGGCCGGCCGGCCAACTCGAATGAGCGCAGCGAAGGGCACACGTCCCCGACGGCGGCACTGGCGCCTCCCGCCGCGCCGCTGCCGGCGTTGCTGGCAACGCCGATCCAGGCCCATCGATTTCTACTGTTTTGTTGCCTACGTGCCGCTGCCGCCGCTCAGCCAGCACAATGGCGTGCCGGTGTTGCGCTGTCGGATCGAAAAGCGGCTCGTGCAGCGGACGGACGGGTGCGGCCCGCGCGATGAGCCGCCGCCGCACACCGAGCTGCGCCGCGCGGACGTGAAGGTGGAGCTGGCAGCGGCCTGCTCAGTTCCCTCAACGGCGTCGACCGGCTCTCCGGCGATTTGCGGTCAGAAACGCCGCCGCTTCTGGGACCAAGGTGTCAGAGCGCGGCGCTGCCCGTGAGACGTTAAGTTAGCACAGGCAATGTCGTCTGCACTCCTTGCAGTTCATGTTGAATACACAACCATGTTGCGAAGTAATAGGCGCCGGGTTTTTCAGTTCATAGAACTTTTTCCCTGGCTATTACACCCCACAACCGAACACTGACACCTTGCACAAGTATGACTGTGTGTATGAATGTTAATAAATACATGAACCAATGTTGTGTTTTCGGTTCCAGTACCTTCTTTGGGCACCTCGGCAACAAGTAAGTAATCTGTTAGCTTTGCCACACCTAAGATAGGCTCCCACGTTGTTATTTGCTCCCGGGTTAACATAAACCGGTTTAACGTAACTTTTGCATCCCGGCCAAAATTGCCGGTTAACTGTCCCACCGCTCGAGACTGGCGCTAGGCTGGCCGAGCAAAAAAAAAAAAGTTTGTCCGCGGCTTCGTCTTATTCGCAGCTGCTGGACACGGGGGAGGGGGGAGGAGGGGCTGCATCGGACGAAAAGCGGGCTCTGGTATTAACTGGATTTTTTGCCAGCTGGCGCCGTATGGTGGCGCTAGCAGAGCTTCTTACATATCAATGCTAGATATAAAAGAATGAATATTTACCAATCAATTTTTCATTTAAAGCCATTTGAAATATTTATGTCCATCCTACTACCGCGCTTAGGTATATCTAAAATTAAATACCTTTCGTGCGTCGCCAGCTGGCCAGCCAGCTGACGCAATCCAGCTTTTACCAAAGCCCCGAAAAGCGATGACGTGAGCCCTAATATTGGCTTCACCACACAATTTGAGCCCTCAAACTGGAATCAGGTGAGCTCGAAAATGGGGATCAGGCTGAAAACTGGTATCATAGTGAGACTAGTTTTAGAGCTTGACACCGATAATGGGTACTGACTGAGCTCTGTTTCTGCGATCAATGATACCGATTTAAGGGATCGTATGAGCCCATGTGGCGCTAGCTCAGAAAGTATTCTCGAAATGTGCTGTCTGTTTTGAATATGGTACATTAGCCCGAAAACTGGTCTCTGAGCCCGAAAATCGGGACACTGTTTTCTCAGTGTACAGTTCGTACCCGAAAATCTGCCAGTGCAGCGGCGCCGGCATCGACTACGCCCTCTTCAATCTGCTGAAGCCAAGAGGGCGCCATTCGATGGATCCACAGAACACTGTCATCATATCGCGGGGGGCCTGGGGACTGGGGTGATGGTGGACGACTCGTGCCACGACGGCAAGAACGACGACGTCATTGTTAGTGGCTAGCTGCCATGATGGACTGGAGGTCTGGGGCAACGATAACCATAGTAACGATGTGAGAGAACTCACCGTCAGTGGCGGCGGAATAGGGGGTGCAGGGGGTGCAGCTGCACCCCCATCGAAAAACATGGGGGTGCAAACATATCTTTTTGCACCCCCAAAATCCGTAAAAGGGGCCCGTCGCACCATCCAATACATTTCTCCTGAAAACCAGTGATCAGGAAACGAACACTGATGTGGAATCATCCGGGATGTCCAATTATGGTCAGGAACGCCCCATGCTAGTCTTTGGGACCCCCACACCGGCTAGAAGTGTCCCGAGCCGCGTTTGGTGCTCCACGCGGCATCCGAGGGCCCCACGATGGCCTCAGAGGGCCCTTTTATGACGATCTCTGAGGGCTCCCACTTGAGGGCTTTGTCCCCTGGGGCCCTATAACGGTCACTAAGGGCCCTCATGACGACCGCTGAGGGTCCCACAGAGACTCCAGGGCCCCAAGGAGACTCCAGGGGCCACGCTGGCCTCTGAGGGCCCCTATGACGGCCTCTGAGGGCCCTTACGATGATCTCTGAGGGCTCTCACGACGAACTCTGTCCCCTGGGGCCCTATAACGACCACTAAGGGCCCTCAGGACGACCGCTGAGGGTCCTACAGGACTCCAGGGGCCCCACTGGCCTCTGAGGGCCTCTACGACGGTCTCTGAGGGCCCTTGTGACGGCCCTAGACCCAAATCAAGTCTGACGGCCCATTTGGCTTCAGACGACCCATAAAGACCCTCAATATGGCCAAGGACCCTCATGACGACCTCTGGTGATCCTCTCGAAGGCATCTAAAGGCCCTCACAACAACTTCTGAGAACCCCAGGACGGTCCCTGAGGGGCTGAGGGCCCTGACGACGACCTCTCTGGGCCCTCACGATGGTCTCTAAGACCCAACGCAAGCTCCAAAGGCCCACACTGCCTGGCGTCTGAGGGCCCCACGACGGCCTCTGAGGGCCTCGACGCAGGCAGGCTCCAGGGGCTATGCTGACCTCTGAGGGCCCTCTTGACGGCTTCTAGGGCCTAACGAAGGTTTCAAGGGCCAACGCTGGCCTCTGAAGAACCCTACGACGGTCTCGGAGGGTCTCAACTCAACGCAGGCAGGTGCCAGGAGACATGCTGGCCTCTGAGGGCCCCGCAGAGTTCAGATTCAGATGATCCAACGACCTTTGTGGACCTTACGAAATACGAAGGTCTCCGAGAGCTCACGCAGGCTCCTGGAATTCCACACTGATTCTCAGGCCCCATGTCGGCTTGTTGAGGCACTTTATCTGCTCTTGGTGCCCCGTCGCCGACCTCTGAGAGTCTCAATGTCAGAACTTATGGGGCCATGGGCCCTACACCGGCTTTTATGGCCCCTACCATCGACTCTTGGGACTCATGACCCATGAAATGTGGGTCTAAGCGGCTTCTAAGAATCCCCATGCTGGTTCTAGTAGCCGCCAGCCGAATATTAGGTTAGGGCTCACACGCGAGCTCCTGGGACCCCGTGCATACCCCAGGGGTCTACCTGCCTCTAAGACCCCACACATACTTTTGGGGCTCAAACGCTTGCCCCTGAAGGCCCCACTGAGACCCCTTTCCTCTATTCAGTCCTCCATACCAGCTCTTTAGGCTAAACATCGGCTCCTGTGGCCTCCATCCCGGCTTTGGAGGGCCTCCATATACAGGCTTTTTTGGGGTCCGATGCCGGTTTCTGAGAGCCCTCAAAAGACTTTCGAGCCTATACTGCCTTCTGAAACCTTTCAGCAACTTTCAAGGGACCGACCCTGATCGGAGGGCTCATTCAGTCTGGGGAGTCATGTAGTTCTCTGGAGGAGTCTCTATGTGGTCGGTTTCCAAGGGGCTTCTAAACACGGTCTTCTTGGAACGGTCTCGTAGGGCCCTCAATGGTCCACTGCGGATCCAGAAAAAGTGGTTTGAGACGCTGCGGGTGGTGGCTAGACTAAAAGATTAGCCGATAAAAACTAGCTGCATTTGCTTCTTTTTGCTTTCATTGTTGGAGATAGGTAGGGACACTGCAATTTCAAACCTTTTACAGAACTTGTGTGTATGGGGAGAGTTTTCCAAACTCTTCGTTTTTCATAAATCAATAAAAATCACTTTAAAAAACTGAAGGGGGCCCAAAACTTCCAGAGGGGCCCCTTGAGAAAAATTTGCACCCCCATCCAAAATTACCTTCCGCCGCCACTGCTCACCGTGTGTGCGGCCAGGGTCTGGCGCTGCCTCTCCATTCCCACAAGTAACTGCTGCTGCCATCTGTCGGATACGTCGGTAAGCATAATCTGCCGACGCACCATCAACTTTCTGTAAACAAGCCTCTCGGATGCTGCCCTACGGAAAGGAAGGATAGGAAGGATGGCTCTGTAAGAAACGTTCGCGCCTACATTTTGTCAAATATGTATGTTACGCTCATAGCAGGCATTTGCATTACTTATGTCGATATAACTGCTGTTTCAATAACTCCTAAAGGAAGTAAATCTAGAAGCGCATTGCTGGTAAGAATCTTTCATCGGGATCTTACGACTTACGTGGAAAATAGGTTTAACCTGGATCAGTGTGATCTAATAGAATCAGGTAATTAGCCAAAGGAAAGGATCTCTTATGATACATAATACCACGAAAGAAACCTGTGAGACCATGATCCCAGTTGATCGCAGGTGCACTCAGCGACTCAGCGTCCTTGGACTCCTTGGTCGCCGTGTGACAGATTAGATATTCTTAACTTAGGTAATCGTAAAGTCCAGCATAATCTACCAGTATAACGCCTTTGGGGGCGACTAACGGAGCGAGCGAGAGGGTGAGCCTTGCACGTGCGAAATTTCGAGGGGGTACCTCCAGCTGACTTGTGCACGGCACCCTACTAACCGGTCTCTAGCGATGTGCCAAATTTGAGCACAATCGGCCCAGCCGTTCTCGAGATCTGGAAGCGGCAACCTGCACGTGCGCACGTGCAAAATGGGTCCCAAATGACTTTTGCACGGCACCCTACTAACCGGTCCCTAACCATGTGCCAAATTTGAGCGCCATCGGTCCAGCCGTTCTCGAGATCTGGAATCGACCCCTGCACGTGCGCACGTGCAGCAGCACCCCAATTCCGGCACATGGATATGCATTGCCTAGTGAGTGTCTACCTACATGCCAACTTACAGCGCAATCGGCCAAGTAGTTACCGAGATATTGCAACAATTACAAAAGTGACACCTCTTCGTTTTGCACGTGGCACGTGCATAAGGGGTCACCCACATGCATCGGGAATAGTCCAATACTTGGTAAAAGGAATGAAGCTACCCTACAAAAATTACCGCGTGTAAATCGGTCAAGTAGTTGCTGAGATATAAGCTTCGCAAAAGCGTGACCACGGCCGGCCGGCCGGCCGCTCATACTCAGAAATTTCCGTTAATCTAAGGAAAGACTACGCTCGCTTCGCTCGCTCCGTAACCACGCTTGCCACTTGACCTCTGAGGGACTGCTCAGAATGAGATGAGTGTCTTCTGTAATCGCAGGCTGTTTCAAATAGACAAACGCTGTTTGCTAAAATTGTGTTTTTCTATTGCTAATGTTAACCGCAATCGCATTTCCCCTTTCTGTTCTCTAAATTATTACGGAGCGAGCGAAGCGAGCGGAGTCTCATACTGAATTAAGGGAAAATCCTGAGTATGAGCGGCCGGCATGCCGGCCGTGGGGACGCTCTTCAAAAGCTAATATCTTAGGAACGGGACATCCGATTGACAAGCGGTCTTCTTTACTGAATGTCACTTGGACGTAAAAGTTCTGTGGTGTGATGGCCACCATGCGTTCTTGCCAACCACCGCACGTGACGCGTGGTAAAGTTGGACATTTTTTAAGAACCCCCAAAATTGCAACCTCAATAACGGCACAACGGTTGGGCCGATTGAATTGAAACTCGGTACACAGTTAGGTCTCCATCAGATAATTCATCTGCATGTGTTAAGGTTGGGGTGCTACAGCACGTGCGCACGTGCAGGGGGCGCTCCCAGATCTCGAGAACGGCTGGGCCGATTGCGCTCAAATTTGGTACACAGTTGGGGACCAGTTAGTAGGGTGCCGTGCAAAAGTCAGTTTGGATCCCGCTTGCACGTGCGCACGTGCAGTGTGCCGCTTCCAGATCTCGAGAACGGCTAGGCCGATTGCGCTGAAATTTGGCACATCGCTAAAGACCGGTTAGTAGGGTGCAGTGCACAAGTTAGTTGGAGGTACCCCCTCGCAATTTCGCACGTGCAAGGCCCATCCTCTCGCTCGCTCCGTTGGTCGCCCAAAAGGCGTTTTACTGGTTTTAGAGAACAGAAAGGGGTTAGTTAAATTATTTTAACTGACAGTAGCGGCGGAACACCTTCAATTAAGGGGGGCACTGCCGACTTTTGGTCCCATTCTTTCCATGCAACGCCCATAGGGCTAATGTTAAAATGCCAAAATCAAAGGGGGGCACGGTGCCCCGGTGCCCTCCCCGTTCCGCCGCCTATGTTAACTGATATTTGAAACTTGGACCTCAATCATCTTCCTACAAGACACAAGTCAACGATAAGTAGCTGGAAAAGGTTATCTTTGTCAGAGGCGGATCCAGCTCAGAGTTTTTTGGGGGCAAACCATAACAATTTATCGATTCTTTCCAAGCCTCGTCCATTGGCGTAATGTTAAAATTATGCCGTTGGGGGGGGGGGCAAATGTCCATTTTGCCCCCCTCCCTGGATCCGCCACTGATCTTTGTGTCAACAATGACGCTATCGGACAGATTATAGAAAAGATGTTCTTGGTTGGAAGTCCATAAATATGTATTGCTTAGTAACAGCCTAATGATATCATCAGCAGTCAGCACTTCAATGGGTATGAAGGAATTGTGCTCAGCGGACGAATCAAACATTACATAATGGACACTTCAGTTTTATCTGTCATACTTTTTATCCTGGCTTCATGTCTCTGCCAGTCTAAATGCATTTGTCTTGTTAGAGCAGTCCTTAGTTAGGTTCTTCTTTTTTAAGAAGTTAGGCTAAGTGGATACTCGAATACATGGCAGGGTACTCGAATACATGGCAATACACGTGTGTGTCGCACGTGCCACGTGCAAAAACTGAGCACCTTATAAGTGCCTACATGTGCGACCGTGTCCGACCCATAGCGCCCATAGCAAGCTATCGTTCCTATCTTTAAAGTTTATCAACTGTTCGACAACCTATCCAGGATCAATGATGTGTGATGAAGTTCTATGGTCTACTATGGACGTCAAACCCCTTGAGGCCCCACTTTTTTGCGATAATTTTTAAATGCGTCAGCTCTCGTTGACAATATTCTGGCAATGTGTGTTTTAGAACCTGCCGAAACTTTTATTACTAAGGTATTTTGACGCCAAACGATTATGAAAGGTACTTCTCATTCACTCGTAATGTTAAATTTCACGGAACGAATCTGCTGTTTGGGTAGAGGCTACGCGCTCATGGGGCGAAGCCACGCAATGACGTCAGCGCTAAGCTCCGCCCTACCCCTCCGGCGCTCCTTGCCCGGCGACCGGTCACTCGCGTCTCTCGCTCCATTCAGGCTTGATGGTGGGCGGTAGCTGGTAGCGGTAGCGGGCGCTGGTAGATGGCATTTAGAGCAGATGGCGCTGGTGGCGGGGCTCGAGTGTGGCCGAGCGCAAGCCTCTGCCCGGGCCTGAATTGACCTTAGCATTACGAGTGAATGAGAAGTACCTTCCATAATCGTTTGGCGTCAAAATACCTTAGTAATAAAAGTTTCGGCAGGTTCTGAAACATACATTGCCAGAATATTGTCAACGAAAGTTGACGCATTTGAAAATTATCGCAAAAAGTGGGGTCTCAAGGGGTTTGACGTTCATAGTAGTAATTGATGACCTCAACTTCGAGCGCCGTGTCGATAGTATCTACACTTTGAACTTCAGCTCCGTAACTGTTGACCTTTTGTGTAGCATGCAGGTGAGGTGGGCGTTATCTTCAATGCTATTCTATACGTCTCTATTTTATATGCACCTACCAATCATAAATATGCTCGTATTGTAAAATGATTTATTTGATCATTTGCTTGCATGGCAATTCAGTTTCCGACATTTAGCAGCAATATCATCGAAGTAACAACATCATGGCTCCCAAGCAGCTTCAGACGCAAAAATGCGACTTTCTGCGAATTTTGAATAACGCTATAAGCGTAAAATATCGCCGCATTATCCAAAGTCTTCATCAAAAGTTGCTGGAATTTCAGTGTTCAGAGAAATTAGAGCCAAAAGGTGAATCAATAAGTGACATTTATTTTCTTTGACGGCACAAATTATAATGTTATGATCGAATGATCTTATGATGATGATGGTACTGCATGAAACATTATATTAAGACCATGTTTTAAATAACGGAACAGAATCAAACTATGAGAGTCAAACCTATCCAGCAATGGGCCTGGCCAGCAGTATCCCCACGCTCAACTCGTTGAGCCTAAAATCCCAATGATTTCTTCTCGCACAAAACCGCTCAGCGTTTACAGTTGACCCGTTGGGCAGCCAAGGTTGACCCGTGAGGCAATCACAGCTCACCCGTTGCATTATACCACTGTGCATGTCGCAGCGGCCCGCCGTATAGAGCCACCCACTTGTCCTTTTTAACAATGCAGTTACTCCGAGCCCGGCAGAGTTTCTTTATACATTTGACGCCTGTGTCTATTGACAGTGTTCCGTTGACCCCGCGCCCGAGTTTACTGGCAATGACCTGTAGACCCTTTCATGTATCTACTGATAGTGAACAGTAGACCCCAGAGCTCACGTCTATTGACAATGATCTATAGACCCCACTCAGGTGTCTATTGACAGTGGTCGGTAGAGCCGGCGCCCAGCAGAGCTCGCTTGGAGACCATGGGCGCGAAGATGGCGTAGCCGACTCCTGCTCCGGCGCAAACGGCTATCATGATCCACGAGCTGTACGTCATGGTGGCCAGCATGAGGAAGTAGCCGCAGGTGACCTGAAGGCGGAGGTGCGACAATGGTCAATGCGGCCAGGGGTGAGAGGGTAGACAGTGGTAATGGTGCACAGTGCACACATTTCTGAGTTGTATTTGATGATTTGAACACCCATCTCTATCTGACTTGTTCCGTGGCGATTAGTCCTGATATTGGCCTGATGTCATCATCATCGATGGCCTTTACGTTGCGTAAAGTTGCAACTGAACCTAGCCTCTGTGAAATTATTATAATGTAGAAAAATAAATACTGCCCATAATTTTCCAAATTGATAGTGCCGCTGCCAGTGATCGATATACAGCAAAATACTAGTGCTAGATTAAAATAGATAATTTTCACCAAACCATATTCTACTAACCTGATAACTGGCAAGGCACGCAAATCCGACCACATGCAGGCTGGGATCGACACATTATCGCCTCAAGCGGTGGGGGTAAAATAATTTTTGTCTTCGAATGTCATACACGTCAGCACAATTATGTCAACTTTTTTGGAGAACAATCTTCCAGCGTCATATAAAATTTGAAAGAATCTTGGCTACAGTAAAAAAAAAAACTTACTTGCACAATATGCAGGAAGACTTGAACCCTGAAAAGAAAAGAAAAACGAATGTGAAATGTAAATAACCAAGAATTACGAAAGGCATACAAATTGGAGGCGTCTGCTATCAAAATAATCCAAAGTCTATAAACGAACATAAAAGAATGGAAGAATTGAATACCGTAATTTAACGCTCAATGCTTTATAAGCTCTTGCTGATAGATTTATTTAGCTAGATAGATATACTAGTTTTGGACTTTGTAAGGTGTTTTACTTCCTTCCTTCATCACTCACCAGTGTCCAGGAGACGACAGTCTGGAAGAAGCTATTTTGTCGACGAGGATTAACCTGCAAAACACACAATCGAATGTCATAAGAGCTGTCTGTTGTTGAAAAGTTAAGTCCAGGGTGTTGGTGCAAAGTACAAAGACCTTGTAAGTTGTAACATTAGGTGCTCCACCGTTGATCAAATTGAGATTCAGTTGATCAAGGCGAGATCAGGTTAAGTACGACGCAAGATGATTGGCCGGTACTTCATCAGCTGCCATGAGTTAACATTGGAAGGGTAAAAGATGTAGCTGTGTTTTCAATTAATTACTATCCCATTGATAAAGAATTTCTCACTGAACTAGAAAACAGCGTCCCCCTCCCCCTAAAGTGCGCTGTATAGCCAAAATTTACGATTGGAAAGTGTCGTAGAATTGGCTGCGCCTTCCACCAAGGAGTGGTCTCGCTGCACTATCCGGACTTAAAGTACTAAACCATCTGGACAGTGACCTGAAGACCTTGAGGCCCTCGTAGAGAGCGGCCATGACGCCGACTCCCAGACAGGCGGCAGTCAGCGTGCCGGCGTCGTGGATGCCGAAAGATTTGAACCAGAGCTTGAAGGTGTTATTGCCAAAAAACGTCATCTGAAACAAAGTGCATAGTTTATTTTAAAAGTTGCCAAGACGAGCTGCAACTAATAAAATGACTTAAGACTAGCAAAAATGATAAAAAGATGTATATTATTTGGTGGTGAGCTGGTTTGCATGCTCAAAAGAAGCGTCACATGATAATAAGCATTAAGCATGTCTATCACAGAATGGTGTAATTGTGAATCGCTCCTAATGTACCGAGTTCGAACATGCACTTACAACTATCTGATTTAGTTATTAAGTACATAGATTTATAGTGTCACGCACCTGCATCATCATCATATCGCCTAGTTCGGCACCCATAGAGTCTTCTGTGAGTGCCACGGGAGTGTCTCCACTGGCACCGGAAGGAGGCGGATCCACGGCTGTGCTGACCAGCATTGGAACCGCTGCTGGCGACATTTGGCCAATCAGAGACATCGCAGTAGCCATAACACTTCGGCATGCGACATAATTGAAGCAGAAATTGACAAAAGTGATGTGAATATCGGGATACTAACAACGATTAGTTTCAATTTTTACAAGCAGTATACTTCAAGCAAAAGTGGTGTTCGCTTTTTTTTTCTTTTTTGAATTACAAGCCCCGAGGACATTATATACTCATCACCTTCGCTGTTAATGTCATATTTTTCTGTACCTAATAAAACTAAGTGATCTTTTAAGTTGAGTATTTATACTGACACGATAGATATCAAGCTGAGGGAGACCATTTATTCAAAGTTTGTTGCATCGGACTGACCGACCTTGATCTAAACCTGAGTCCCGCTGGGGTGGACAGAATCTGCACCCTCCCGTTTTTCGCCAATAACTTCTAAGCGCGTTTGACCCGCGACGTCAAACTTTAAGCACTTCAGCATGATACATCAATTTAACATCTTTCCTAAAATTTTGAGCGAAATCCGTTTTTTTTTTTTTTTAGAAAATGACGTTTAAGTTACGTCGTGTCTACCATTTTCGCTTCAAAAACTGCAAAGCTTCAAACACCTTAAACATCTCCAGTTTTTTAGGAATCAAGACGTAACAAAAAAAAAAACTTGAAAGCAATCATACATTGTCTTTTGAGTAGCAAGCTCAGTTCTTTTTTGAAACTTCTTGATTTTGGTCCTGATCTTTTTTCCAGCTGTGTTTTAAATCAATATAAAATCAAAAATTTGAAGCTTATCGAAAGAACCTAAAAATATATATGTTAGAATAGTGGTCTCTGTGCACCTACCTTCCCATTTTTAGAAGAGTTTGGTAAAAATGTAGGAGTTATAGAACTTTTTATGACGTCATGTCACACACAATTTTCAACAAATGATTTTTTTCAGTTCTAGACCTCCTACGGGAACAAAAATAGCACCATGCAATTCATCGTGAAAAACTATAAGACGAATATCTTTTTAGGTCTTAGCAATCACTTCAAAACTTGATCTGACCTTGACCTGACCTCGAACTAAAATTCATTAAAGGGACCCTCCCACCTTCAAAAAAGTTTATGAATTGGCATGAAAGTGATGTCGCTCGGTTCAGAAAGAGCGAAAACGAATATCTACCAAATTTCACCGAAAAATATTCACCGGTTTTCAAGATATTAGACTTTTACTTTTGTTTACTTTTTGGGATCTCCGCTGTTCCTAGCGACTTTATTTGGAAGCAATAGTTTGGCAGCTGAAAGAGCGGCATTTGTTGCGCGCAAAGCAGCATATACCACCGCGTGCTATAAAACGTTTTAGTCAAACATTTAAAAATCGTTAGATATCTGCGCTGACGTCACACATTCAGAGGGGTATTCCTATGCATTAGCCCCTCTGAATCAAAATGCTGCAATTTTGAAATTCAATATTTCCGATTTAAGGCATTTCTCGATGCTGTGAGTGCCGAAACCGGTAATTGTGAGCCAGGGACCCCATTTTGGCTATCTCAACTCAAATCTAATGTTAAGGTGGGAGGGTCCCTTTAAACTGTGGTCCGTTGAATTCTATGAATAAAATGACCCATAGACATGTATCATACATGCCCTTTTCATATACCGTTTTTGGTGACTTAACCTGACCTTGAACTTGACCTTTCCATGACACTGTATGCAAAGTATCTTTTCTTGATGGCCTTGGAACACGTTTTGGGTCTCAGTCCATTCTTCGCCTACATACTGCGCTCCAAAGTCGATAAGGTAGAAACTTCATTTTTCACCCTTGACCTGACCTCGATCTGACTAATGACCTAGTTTGGCAAAAAAGACTCAAATCTCTGTCTTGTTGAGAGATTTCGATTGCCCTTTTCCCCGTTTTTCTACGACCATCGGTTCGTAAGTTAGGCAGGGGCAAAATATGCCACCCCCCCCCCCCCCCCCCAGCATGGCGCGTATTGCTGGAAAGCTCAACGGGGCGCGGGTTAAAGGAAATATATCACTTCCCCATGTTATCTCCTTTTTTGCTCTAGTTTCACGAATTTTATGCTTAAAATGATTAGGAAAAAATAATGAATACTTACATGCAAATATAATTTTTATTTTTTATACAGAAAAAAACTATTTTCTCTCTTTGGTAGAAGCTAGATAGTGTCTGCAGCGGAAGCAAATTACGCATTAACCCGGCACCGCCTGGGCTATTTCCGTACCCACGACAGCCTGGGGGGTCGGATCCGACCCCCCCCCCCTGTTATCTCGAGAACCAATGGTTGTATCGAGCCCCGCGAGGCGGCGTTCGAAAGGTCTCTACGAGACCTTCCTAAAGCACTCTTAACCCTCGCCCGTATTGGTGTTTTTCCAGCCGCGAACGTATACGGGGGGTCCGTTGGACCCCCCTTGCCGTTTCGCCCCTGATCGAGCTAGAGCTTCGCGGAAAAACGAGCGTGTTGCCCGTGACGAGAGGAAGCCGATGATACCCAATTTTAAGGTTCTAGGTTATTGGTTGACTTTGCAGGTCAGGTCAATGACCCCAAAGGTGGGAAAATCGGGACCTGTTAGAACGTCGTAAAGTGTGGCTGCTATGGGGTTTTTCGGGGTGCTGATCACGAATATCATGTTAGTTTTGATCACAGATGATGTCTTCATGTATTTAGGCCAGGTCGGGTCATGTCAGGTCAGGTCAACCAGTAAGGGTATTCGTAGTAGGTGGCAACCGCCTCTGACAGCTTCGTAACATGTTACGAAGGCACCAAAACCACTTCGTAAATGTTCATATGGTTGCTAAATTCGAATTCAGCTCCAAAAACTGGCCTAGAAACATGTAAAACTCGAAAAAGTGAACCGAGGTCATCAAAGGTCAATGACCTGACCTGACCTTCAGGTGACCTTGACACCCACCCTAATGCATGGGGGCAACATCATATCACATGTTTCAACGCTTGAAACCACGAAAAGACTGCAAACACGCGGCTAATGCGAGCCGACATACGCCGAATCGCGATTCCAGCCAAACATGGTCTCGAAAAGTAGGTCACAGGTCAAAGGTTATTTGGGTCAGGGTCATGAAATTTTCAGGGTAGGTGTGAAATTGATGAACGCGAGGGTACTGAAAGTTTCGTCGCGATCGGCCGCTTTTTACGCGAGTTATTCGCGAAAAACCATGGGGGGTCCGTTCGACCGCTCCCCTATACGGGCGAGGGTTACGATTTTAAGATTGAGGTCAACTTTCGGGTCAAGGTCAGGTCAAAGGTCAAATTCTGGGGTTTTGCATGATTAGGCTTACGGACAGCGGAATCGATAGCTGCTGCTCGAAACTCCCCAAAAATGAACTCAAAGACCTAGTGAAGGTACCATGTGCGTATAGGGGTCATACTTGGTACGGGTCAAGCTCAGGTCAGGTCACGAAAGGTCACGGTTTTCACTTTCTGCTACATGGGCGTGCGACACATGTTCTATGGCTTATTTTTCACAACGAATCCGATGGTAATGGTTATATGTAATCCCCAGGTCACTGTGCTGGTGATAAGTGTGCATTGAAAGCATAAAACATCGTTTATACCATACATAACTAAACGAGGGCTAAGAAAAAAAGTCAATTTTCAACTTTTTATTTTTGACATAAAAATGCACTTTTCTAGACGAGCGTTGTCCCAGAAATCTAGTGGTGCCATTTGTTTTTACATGCGATGTTCAAAAGTGCCTCTAATTCACGAAAGTGCTTATGACGTCACCACGCCCTATACATGTTGGAGCTATTTTTTACAATATGGGGGTCAAAATTCAAAAATCAAGATAGAAAGCTGGAATTTGGGACATCCTATGTTCTAATAGAGCTCTATAGCATATATTCCGGTTTTTATAATAGGTACTCAAAATTTTGGATTTTATTAGCTGTTTTCCAAAAAATAAAGTTTTTTGAATTTTTAGGGGTGAAAAACGCATTTTATGGAAAATCCGAGATGACCATTTTAACCCGCGCCCCACTGGGGGGGGCTATTTATAGCCCCCCTCCCGTTTTTCTGCAATAACTTCCAAACCGCTTGACGTATCGACGCCAAACTTTCAGTACCTTAGGCTGCATCAATTTGACACCTTGTGTCAAAATTTAAACTTCGTACCTACTATAGGTGGGCTGGAAATGACGTCAGAGTGACGTCATGTTCGGCCGATTTCGACGCAAAACATTGAACCACGGCAATCGCTCCCAAGAGCTCGGTTTTTAAGCTAGATCCAATTTCTTTGCATGAGAGGACTCAAAATAGACTGCGCTATCAAACTGCTATCTCGGATTTTCGAAATTTTGAAAATTTTGAAAATTTTATATAATAATATCCAAAATTTATATTTTTATATTTTTTTCAAAAAGTTTTTGACTTTTCGAAAAAAACCGGAATATATATAATAGAACGCATTATTATGACTAACTCTAGCAAGTTTTAGCTAAATATCTTTAAAAATGGCCAAGTTTTACGCATTATTGCAAAAAAATTCACAATTATTAATTTTTCATATCAATTTTTCAGCACGTATTTGACATCGTACGCCAATATAAATAGCACCATCGTGTTCCTGAGCTCAAACTGCATCCAATAGACACCTTTTTTTGAAAAATTTCAACTTCAAAATTTGACCTTTTTTGACCTGAAAGTGACCTAACATAAGCTAAATACGACACAAAATGACCTCGAATAACACAGACGACATCAAATTCGAAATCTCTGACCTAAATGGACCATGAAACATGTGTCACGTGACCGACGCATTATATAATATTTTCGTGACCTGTGATGACCTGACCTTGACCTGAAAATCAAAGTACAAGTTTGGTACCCTCAGGGTAACTAGAGCATCTGTTCCCGAGTGTATGATCCAAAAATGAGCCTGATCTGACTTGTAAGACGGCGGCCAGAGCCCAAAAAGTGATCAAGCCAAAATGCTAATAATTTTTACTTTGACCTGACCTGTGACGTCATCGGTGACCTCGAGGTCAATGAAATTAGGTTTCGCTCGACAGTTTTTCCGGAGCTATCAGGCGCCGTTTGAATTTTGACGATCGGCTCAGTAGTTTCGGAGTTAGGAGGGGGGCTATGAATAGCCCCCCCCCCCCCAGTAGGGCGTGTTATACGCAGACCCCAGCGGGGCGCGGGTTAAAGAACTTGTTGAGTTGCGTCGAATTATGTCCTTAACCCTCGCATGTGTAGGGGGGGGTCGGATGGACCCCCCCCCCCCCATGGTTTTTCGCGAATAACTCGCGTAAAAAGCGGCCGATCGCGACGAAACTTTCAGTACCCTCACATTGATCAATTTTACACCTACCCTGAAAATTTCATGACCCTGACCCAAATGACCTTTGACCTGTGACCTCTTTTCCGAGACCATGTTTGGCCGGAATCGCGATTCTGCGTATGTCGGCTCGCATTAGCCGCGCGTTTGCAAGCTTTTCGTGGTTTCAAACGTTCAAACATGTGATTTGATGTTGCTTCCATGCATTAGGGTGGGTGTCAAGGTCACCTGGAGGTCAGGTCAGGTCATTGACCTTTGGTGACCTCGGGTGACCTCGGTTCACTTTTTCGAGCTGTACATGTTTCTAGGCTAGTTTTTGGAGCTGAATTCGAATTTAGCAACCATTAAAACATTTACGAAGTAGTTTTGGTGCCTTCGTAACATGTTACGAAACTGTCAGAGGCGGTTGACACGTACTACGAATACCCGTCACGATGCCTACTGGTTGACCTGACCTGACCTGACCCGACCTGGTCTAAATGCTTAAAGACATCATCTGTGATCAAAACTAACACGATATTCGTGATCAGCACCCCGAAAAACCCCTTAGCAGCCACACTTTACGACTTTCTAACAGGTCCCGATTTTCCCGACTTTGGGTCATTGACCTGACCTGGAAGGTCACCTAATGACCTAGGACCTTAAAATTGGGTATCATCGGCTTCCTCTCGTCACGGGCAACACGCTCATTTTTTCCGCGAAGCTCTAGCTCGATCAGGGGCCAAACGGCAAGGGGGGGTCCAACCGACCCCCCCTACACATTAGAAGCTGGCAAACGCCGCACACATGCGAGGGTTAATTTGCAATTTGCTTTAACCCGCGCCCTGGTGGGGTCTGTTTATAGCGCGACCTGGTGGGGGGGGGGGCTATTTTTTGCCCTCCCTCGTATCTCCGAAACTACTGGACGGATCCACAAAACTCAAACGGCGTTCGAAAGGCCTGTCAAATTTGTCGAAGGAAACCAAATTTCATTGACCTCGGGGTCACCGATGACGTCACAGGTCAGGTCAAAGATGAAATGTTTCACCGTTCACGAGTCTTCTAGGGAATGCGCTATAACACCGAGGAAAACGCATTTTGTCGAGAATCAGCGATAGGGCGTCAGTTGCCTAGTAGATATGTTGCTATTAGAGGTCACTGACAATACCAGGTCACGTCACAGGTCAGGTCACCAAGGGTCACAGGTCAGGTCACATGAGCCCAACTTTACTAAGGTTGTGTGATGCATGTTTTATGGCCAATTTTTCATTTCCAACTCAATGGTGTTGGTTATAAGACTATCAGGTACGGCTTAGGTCACTTTCTGGTGAAGTTCAGGTCAAGGTCAGGTCAAGGTCAGGCCAAAAAAAGGTCAAATTTTAAAGTTGATAGTTTTGCATAAAATGGGTATTGATTCGATGCAGCTCGTCACGGGGAGTCTAATGGTGGTCTTTGTTTTGCGCTACAGGGTCTAGAATTGCTAAAAATTGAGTTTGAAAATTTGACGTCATCAATTTTGAACAGTTTTTTTCGTTATAACTTCACCAAAAAAAAGAGGTATCAATCTCAAATTTGGTATGTGGATGGAAGGCGGTAAGGAATATCACATATATTCCGGTTTTTGCGAAATTCAAAAAACTTTTTGGATTTTTCGATCATTAAATCAAAAAAAATATTTTTTGATTTTTGGGGGTCAAAATCCAAAAATTTCAAAAATCCGAGATAGCAGTTTTGTAGCCCTGTCAATTCTACAGCTTTTATGTTTAATCATTTTTCTGTATTTGCAAAGCTATAGGCCTGACAGCTCTTCCCGCGAAACCCTTTTTTGGGTCGAAAACGGCAGAACATGACGTCACTCTGACGTCATTTCCGGCCAACCTATCATAGCCTTTGGAAAAAATTTTTGGTCACCATGTGTAAAATTGATGTCCGGGAGGGTACTGAAAGTTTGGTGACGATCGGCGCAGCAGTTCTAGAGATATATCGAAAAGTCTGGAGAGGGGCAAAAAATAGCCCCCACCAGGTCGCTGGTTAAACATTGATTTTAGGCGATTTTTTAAACATTTACCACTTTTTGACTGAAAACGCCATGTAGTTACATCACTAAAATCGATATATATATATATATATATATATATATATATATATATATATATATATATATATATATATATATATATATATATATAATTGGAAAATTTTCTTAAAAATTACACAGAAGACGTCAAATTGATGGGGGAGAAGGTATGCCAAGTTTCAAGTTGATAGCGTAAGCGGTTCATGAGTTATTCGAGAAAAACGGAGGGGGGTCGGATCCGACCTCCTCCCCCCCAGGCGGTTGCGGGTTAACCAATCATATCACCTAGCTCTGACCAACTGCATGCTGATTGGCTGACGATTGGCGTCTGCCATAGGTGGCTGCATTCTTGGAATTCTTCCGTAAAGGAAATATTTCTGCGCAAGGGAATGATTTCGGGACGAGAAATGGAGTGGCTTTGCCTAGGGTGATCGTTGGGCCGTAAAAGCTCCTGATTTGTGCTAATCTCAGCCCAAGCTACAAAACTGCTATTTCAGTTCAAAACCCCTTTTTGAATGACAAATGTCGTATATTTCCTTTAAACATATATCGGCCTCAGCTTAAATATTATCTGATTGTAAAAATAAACGGAGATTTTGAATCCGTTCTTATGAATAACTTATGAGACCTTATGTCATCAGCAAGAAGACGGATGGTCAAAATATTTCAATGATATCTAATTAAAATATGATTATCAACTTTCCACAATTGTTCAACTGGCGTAGTCTTTCTTTCCTCTAAACGTGGAGACCGCGTACTTGTATATTTTTACCCAGTGTTCAATTTATAACAATTTTTCGACTTATCAAGCTTATGATGACGCAATCACACCATCCTTGTCTTGAATGTGTCTCCTTCACATGTGTATGTTATGTAGGTGCAATGTTCACCAAAGTGATGCACTCAATGCTCATGCATCTATGTATATTCTATATCTATAGAAGTTATATCAATCTTATCAATGGACAGGCGACACTCACAATGGTATCAATATCCTATTGTGGCGATAACCCACTGAACGTCCCACTTGAATAATTAGTAGGTATCTAATGCCTCTTGCCCGGTCCATTCATGGATGGAGTCATAGTAAAGCTCTTATGCCTGTAGGCCAAATAAATAACGAGATCGTGGGAAAAATCCCCAATGGCTCAAACATAGATAACATGAATCTGAATGGCTCAGGTCAAGAATGGCTCAAATAAAATTTAGATCCTAGCCTCGAGCTATGATGATCAGATCCACCCAGGTCACCGATCCAATACTTGAATTAATGCACAATGCACATTGCACATTGCACAAGTCTGATGCCATAGTACTAAATCTCGTCCCTGGCGTCTTCGCTTCGAATTTGCAAATTCGAACAGGTGCAACTGCGAGGGTTTTGTTGCAATGAAACAAGACACGCTAAGGCAAGTACGTTGTGTGACATAATGAGCAATAATTACACTCCTAGAGCAATAATTACACTCCTACTATCTATTCTGCTGGTTGCTCTTACCTGCTGCGGGGGCCGGGGCCGCTCGACAGCCGACCCCGCACACCACTACCGCCAGCAGCAGCGGCACCGGCAGCGCTCGTCGTGACGACCTCATGGTGCACCCTTTTCAGCCGCTGAGCACACACCGAGCACCGGAGACCAGCGCCGGAGCACACGCCGAGCACCGGAGAGCACCGCAGGAGCGCTACAACAGCAGCCGTCACCGGCAGACCCGTGTCTGTCCTATCGCGGCCGTCGCCGGGGACCCGCCGTGATTTGCAGAATGTGAGGGAGGATAGAGGGCTCGGCAGATAATCCGTGGGGGTGTCCGCTACTCGTCAAGAGGGTCTCTGCGTCAGCCAGATAACACGCGAATTGGAACGGCACGGTCCTTCGTATCTGAAGGACCGTGCACCAAATACGGGATGCAGTTCCCGGAATACAATGTACCAATCACTTTGTGTCTCATGTTCGAACGCCACCACACCAATTGCTACTTGAATCCGAAGTTCCAAAGGTTTGAGAGGAGCTTCTTAAAGTTTGTGTGAAGATTAATGATTCAGTTATCAGCATGCCGTATATTCCTATCATTGTCCTTGACTTTGATTAAGGACGCCAATGCAACTGAGAGTAAAGAACGTTATTAAATAATTGTATTTAATCCGCAAGCTGCTGGGGGAGGGACGACGAACCCACTTTTTTGCCGCGCTCTAGCTAAAAAACGGCGCGTGCCGCAGGCGCACCAAATTTTGGATACTATATAGTGGTAATTACTTCAAGTTTATTGTGACAAAGTTTTTTATTCTGATTGTTTTGGGTATTGAGGTTTTAGTGGCGTCATGATTTATGAATTAACCCTCGCACGACCAGGCCATTTCTCATAACACGAACGACCAGGGGGGGGGTTGTTACGACCCCCCCCCCCCCCCCTGGCGTTTCGAAACGGAAGGTCGTAGAGCTTAGCGGAAAAAACCAACGGATTGCTCTCAACGAGATCTCGCGATTGGTGGTATATTTTTTTGGTCCTAGGTCAACATTTGACCTACTTTTGACCGGTCAAAGGTCAAATTTTCGGAAAAATAGACTTTTTTCAACTTTCGGCGGCGATTGCGGCAAAACGGTGGGAGATATCGACTTGAAACCTTCACTATCGTGTTCCTTGATCAATTCTCTATCGTTTGGTATGTATTTCGTTTCCCTAGCTCTAAAAATGGCGCGTTGGGAGCGCCGGAAGTCGGCAAGGTCACAGTCGGCGGCAGAAATTCGAAAAATCAAAATTTAAATTTTTGAAATCTGATTGTATTTTTGGATTTGGGAGGTCCATTTGCTCCCTATAGAAGCTAATATTGCTGCATATTCCCATTGAGGTGACAAGAATTAGCAAAATAGTGGTTCGGGCGCTTTTCAAAAATAGTACCGGACGCTGTTCCTCTTGTGACGTCATAGCTCCGTGACCTGACCTGACCCGGTCAAATTTCTTATACCATATGATAGCCAATACTTGCCCCAACATGCATGGGAAGTTTCATCACGATCCATCAACCGATGTCCGTACCACCGGCAGGAAACCTCGGGCGTTGGCACTCAGTTTGTGAAAATCCGGCCGGAGGCTGTACCTCTTATGACGTCATAACTCCGTGACCTGACATGACCCGATCAATTTTTTTCGGCAAAAGATGCGCAAAGGTTGCCCCAGAGGGCATTGAAAATTTCAGCCCGCTACGACAAGCCGTTTAGCGTGCACTTCGAAAAAACCTCAGGGGGGGGGGTTGATACAACCCCCCCCCCTAGGCGTTCTAGGGTTAAACGGCATATGTTCAAAAAATCATAAAACCACAGAACAGACGTAGGGGCATGCCGTCAAAGCTATTAGACTGCCAAGTGCCAATACAATGAATAATCAAATGGCTAGCTTCGATTTTTGATTACCTATCGTTGTACATTTTTCAAAATCTTGGGCGGAATCTTGGAAAATTCTCGTGACAACTTCGCGACCATGATGCACGCATTTCTTACAATCGATCTTTTTCGACACAACACGTATGTGTATGTACGTATGTACTTGTATATGATAAAATAAATGTCACCATCGTGTTTTACGCTCAAAAGTACCCATAATACATTGTCCTATGCTACAAATACCAGCTTTGACTTTTGATTTTCGGTGATATATGCTGACCTGATTGACCTGACCAGTGACCTTGCCCCTGACCTATGCTTGACTGGCCCCTACATGAATCTGGCATTCGTGTAGCACTTCTATGAAGGGCTGTGCACAGTTTTGACAGAGTTTATGACGACTACGAGAGGCGCCCAGTGCGAGGTTCTAAGCTTCATGCTACTGAAAGCCCAATTTCAGGTGTTTGACCTGACCTTGACCCGACCTTTGACGTCAAAATTCATTTAGAAAATACTCGTCTGAAGCGTCTTGTCGCGTCCTTTCTTTTGCCGCCTCACGCGTTTCGCAGTGCCTATTGGTTCTCGAGTTATCGGCTGGGGGTGTATTAACATTAACGCCCCCTCCCCTCCCAGTGAACTGTGGTTGACCTGAGGTCATATTTGCAAGTTGACCTTCCAAGGTCAAACTATAGTTCATTCCATGCATCTTGACGATAGAAACACAATGCAAAAAGTAACCGCTTACAAGGTTTGAGCCAAAAGTTATTGTAGAAAATCTGTTTCCTCAAAAATCGTATATTTCGGCAGTTTTTGCCCCCAGCAGGCAAAACTGTTGACGTTTGGTCAAATCTGAGAGGAATAATCAGAAAGAACGTTGTATAGGGCTATCAAATGTGCTTTTCTGGGGCGCTGTAGCTCTCTTAGTTTTCGAGGTACGTACGCGTTGGCTTGTTGAATATTGTCGACCTTTGACCAGAAAATCGGCGAAATGTGGCCTTTAATGACCTCTGGTGACCTGACCTTTGACCTGACCAAAAAGTGACCGAAGTAATTTCGTCATAATTTTCACATTATTTCGAATATCGGCTTCTCCGTATCGCTACGTGGCCCAGGAGCCGGGTTAGAAGCGGAGTGTTCTAACACATCCCCTCCAGCCCCCCCCCCCCCCCAGCAGGGGATGGAAAGCCAGGACCCCAGCGGGGTGCGGGTTAATGGTTAGTCCCTAGCCTGAAACAAAGCAAACGCCTTGTTCTGAGCTCTGTTCGGGCGTTGATCGCAGATATCTAATTGGGAACGGTGGGGACATCAGAAGTCGTAGGTAGTGAACTGAGTACAAAGGCCATTCCAGTGTGACTCACCATATATTTATTCAACAGAACAAGACACTAATCAAGCGTTCATAAAGGCTCTATATGCGTAGGAGCACAACGCGAGCTCGCTCAGCAGCGACACACACAACATTGCCATACCTATCTTCATAGTTCATTTGACGCACGACGCTAATAAGTTTGGCGATAAGGACAGCTCAATGTGCGTTGTGCAGGCCCCCATTGGTCGGATTTGGAAGCGATGTGAGCAATTTGTTTGTTTTATTTCGCTGGCTTATGCCTTTTCAGTTTTTTACCGCATAGAAAAGATCTATGTAACGCGCCGCGGTGATTGAGCTCATTCCTTGGGGACGGGGCTGCAATGGTGGGCAGTCAGGCTGAACAGGTTTTTCTGTGACCAAGGATGAGGATGGGTTGGTCCTGAGGATTGATGGGACGGACGAAGACAAGCGCCGTGAATGTGTAGAGCACCGAGGCGAAATTTCTAATGAAGAAACTTGACGTCATTCAGCCAGAAATTCACAGTTCACGCAATGTCACGCCGATTTCGGTATACTCGTCACATATCCAACACTCAGTTACACGACTATCCTCAAAAACTGTTCGACCACAACATTTGGCGAGTGAGGCTCTCCACCCTTTGTGACGTAATTTCGTTGGCTGCCCACCTGCGCCGGGTTTTAGTACGGCCGTATACTCTCGAGCAGTCCCGTCCTCTGGCGCTCCAAAGGTGCTGCCATCTAGTAAACCTTCCGCTGCTGGTCCGGTGTAGTCGACAAGAAGAATGGAGATGCTGATTTCCACGACTCGATGTTGGGGTGACTCATGACTTCATCGGCCAGCGGGTGTCGAACTCGTTAGACAGACTGATGTCCCAAAACCTGCGGGATGTTATAAATGTCATTCAGTGTTCAACCATAAATGCTCACGATCATGCAATCAAACAATTCCGAAAGAAGCCGTGAACACAGTTAGCTATGCATAAAGGGAAACGATGTTCCACATGAAAAAGATCACGAGAAACGGAAGCTAAATAAAGCACAGAAAACTGTGAATTGTTTCTCAGATGTATCATTATAAAAAAAATTACTATCTAGTATCTAAACATTTGAGCTGATGCTTTGACACGAGCGTTGCTTCAATAGGTACCTACCTAGCCAATGCCCATGATGTGAGCAGATGAACTTTCTCTAACACCCCTCCCCCGGACCCCCCATCCCCCGACCACCGCGTCCCTCTCTCCGTACTCACCAGATGTCCACTATTTCTCCTGCACCTTGTAGCGGAAGCTCTCGCAGGCAGACAGGTTGGTACTGTACGGGCCGCCGGCCGCCAGTGGCTCGCCCGCCTTCATCGTGTACGGGTCCCAAAGGAACACGTAGTACAACGACAGCATGATAGCCGCCGAGGACACGCAAAACACGTAGCCGAGCACGGTGAGGATGCGCACGATCTTGATGTTGGGCCGCGGCTGCTGTTCAAACAGACGCTCCACGCCGCGATCGTCGGTGGAGGAGGCACGCTCCTCGCGACGGGACTCGTCGCGACCGCCGGGGCACGCCATCGCTGCCGATCTGAGCCGGTCGATAGAGCGGCCGTCGGAGACGACGACCGTCGGTGCCGATGGGCCGACGGGGTCGTCGGGCGCGCCGGCGCCGGCGCAGCACCATGAGAGGGGCCGGGCGGGCGGGGTAGAGCTGTTTATATGACGGGTAAACCTGAACTGGCGAGGAGGGTGGGAGCTCTCTTTATCTCTCCTCTCTCTCTCTCTCTCTCTCTCTCTCTCTCTCTCTCTCTCTCTCTCTCTCTCTCTCTCTCTCTCTCTCTCTCTCTCTCTCTCTCTCTCTTCCTCTCTCTCTCTCTCTCCCTCCCTCTCTCTCTCTCTCTCTCTCTCTCTCTCTCTCTCTCTCTCTCTCTCTCTCTCTCTCTCTCTCTCTCTCTCTCCCTTGCTTTGTCTCTCCACTGGTTTTACTTCCCGAACCCGCTTTTAAATTCCATGCAATCATCACGCATTACAAAATACTAATACAACTTAGTGGCTCGGCGGAGTCGGCGCCCGCCAACAGTCTGTTCCCGGGACCAAGGCCGCGTTCGGACGACGTGATTGTTGACACGGACGTGGCGTCCCTCTTCGTGCGAAAAGCTATGTGTATGTAACGGATCAGTCTAATTCTGTTCGGACACGTATGCACGATACGCTGATTACCGACCTCATAGCTTGGACACTGAAGGGAAGAGCCTTCTGTGGGCCAAAGCAAGGCCGTATAAGGTCAAAGAAAACAACCAAACGAAGAAGTGTCTGCTATTGAATATGATGCAGCCTATAATGTGTCACGTGAGTCACTGCGACTTCGCCCTGCTTGCGCCCACTGTAAGAAACCTGAATGTCCGGAGACGGCAAATATGTTATGAATGGTGATGTGCATTTGTCACTTGTCTATTGTCAGTGTCGGTGAACGGCGGTGGCATGTTTGGCCCAAGAATCCGTTTGGCCCACCCGAGGAGGGGGCACTCAAAATGTCTTGACGCTTGTTGGTGCAATCGTATAAAGTATGCTGGTGCAATCTCAAATGGTGATTGGTTATAACTGCAGGAATTGTTCACTCTGAGTTCAGAGGGGATGAATTTCCTCTTTGATCGACATTTGTATTTTATTTGGTATCACAACTACAAAGCATTTCGCCGCCAGCAACCTTCATCAGCTAGGTTGTGATCAACATAAATGCGCATGCATTACAGATCCGGGAAATGTCGGCAGTAATTTCTTCAGGCAGTGGCGGGCAGCTTGCAGAGGAAATGGAGCTCGTTTTCGCAATCTTGATCATCCCACTCGGCCCCGTTCGGGTTGTTGTAATACGGCAGGTGAACGCAGTCCTGGCCATGGATATCATCGGGCTGCTCCGGAGCCCAGTTGGTGAAGTCCACCTTGGAGCCGTCTCTCCACTGGAACGAGCCCTCCGTTTCGATATCGTTCAGCCCAATCCACGTGTCGCCAAAGTTGTAGGTCTGCATGACAAAGGCGTTCTCGATTAACGAATGAATCGAGGCGAGCTGGGAACCAGCTCCGACCGTGGGACAGGCGATGACGGCCTGCTGCCACGAGGTGGCGTAGGTGGAGCGCCAGTAGCAGAAGCCGTCGAACTCCTGCCACTCGACGTTGGTCGGACAGCCAGCCGAGGCCAGGCAGGCGCACAGCGTGACAGCCAGCAGTTGGTACAGCATCTTGGCGAACTGATGAGGTAGGTATTCTCCTGTGTTTCTGAAAACGAATGGCAGTCAGCATGAGTGCACCATAGTTAAAGTTATATCCCCATTATTGACATGACAATGTCGTCAACAAATGGGCAAAGCAAAGACTGGCGCACGTATACTTCTCGGCTGAAGTGCCCTGATTTACATATTGTCTTATCATGAGACATTGCAACATCAATAACGTGAAAAAAGGAATAGGCAGCATTAGAACCAGATGAATAGGTACCTATATGATCATGTAGTTTGAACACTTCCCTATCTTGAAGTTAGTACTAACAAACATGAGATTTCGCTTTGGCACATTTTGGACCGTTTGACATACCATGTGAAGAATTAGGAATGAATTATATGAATTGCCTGCGTTATGGTTTCTTACTTATTCCAAGTTAAAGTAATTTACATAGTCACCAAATTCCACGAGTTCTTCAACACGAAACATTATTTAGATATATAGGAACATGTTTCTACCAGGCCAAGCAAGAAGCCCCTCTTCTAACCTGATCGTCAGTCGCGCAGCGTTGCTGCGAGGCCCACCGAAGGACGACCCACTGAGTCCCAGATACCAGCCTCCGGGTGTAGACGGCCGTCGCGCCTCCGACAGCTGTGCCATTCTCATCATGACCGCCCCCCAGGTAGGAGAAGATAGCCCCGATTTGTCGATGAGAATGTTTGAGTGTAATGTCTAGGTCGAGGCTTCATGAGGTGTCTAAAAGCAAAAGGGAGGATTATGTTGCATTTCGTGGCATTCTTGGCACGTGGTTCCATAGACCGAAAATTTAGAATTTGCATGTATATGTGTACAATGTACATACATGTGTGTATAATCTACATGTACCTATATTGTATATGTGTGATACCTACACCTAGATAAAGGAATAGCCTGAAAAAGAAAAATATAGCTTAAAGGGACACTCCCACCTTAACATTAGTTTTGAGTTGAGATAGCCAAATTGGTGGCCATGGCCTGCAAATACCGGTTTGGACACTCACAACATCGAAAAATGCTTTAATTCGAAGATATGGAATTTCAAACTTGCAGTTTTCGGATTCCGTTAGGCGGCACGGGCGGACATCGATAGCAGCGCCTCTATCGGTCACTAGGGAAAGCTGGGCTGTAGGCGACGAAATACCGGCTGAGTTGTCACACGTTGAATAGGTTTATAGCCATCCGTCTTGTGAAAAAGTTGAACGTTTGCCTTTAATATTTCTACAGGCAATTTTAGAAGTGTCTTCACATGGATTACAAAACCGTTTAGATTATTGTATTCACTTCAAGCCTTCCCTATTGTTCTTGATGATGCGGGAACTATTTCTAATTAGTGTTTCTAGCTTAGTAAAAGAACATACTGTGCAAACGATGAAAAAAGCATAAATGGGGCATTCCACGTCAAGTGGGACAAAAAATGATCATTTTGAACCTCACCTCCTCCGATTTTTGCGAAACTTTGTGAACCTAGTCATCTATATGTGAAAAGAAAGGAGACATTTTTTTGTCAAGATATGACGTCACGTCTCCGAGATACACGTCATCAAACATTGACTTAGGCAAGGCACATTATCATTTTTAAAGCGTCATAACTATTGAAGTTTTAGACATATCACCACGAGACAAAGTGTGAAATGGAGGGAATAGATCAGGCTTTCATTTGAGGATAACAATATTGACGTAATTAACTAATTAGTGAACTTAATTAAAATTCAAAAAATAAATTTTGATTTTCTGAAAAATGGGTACCCTTCGATTTTGCTCATTTTTACATATTTTATCCTCCTATACATTAGCTACATCATATAAAAAATCCAGAATGGGCCGACGTCTACGTAACTGTCTTTTGGACTTTGTAATGTCTGGGGCTCGCGTGTTTCGTTTTAGCAACCAAGGAGAGGCGCTACCCGGAGATGCTTCTTTCTACCCCAAACTAAAGCAAACCTAACCTGACCTGACGTGACCTGACCTAATCTAACACGCGTAAATATGTACAGCCCTCACGGCAGTTGCCGACTGGCCAAATGCTACCTAGATAGGTGCGAACATTAGCCCTCACGACAGTTGCCGGCTGGCCAGATGCTACTTAAAAATGATTGCGTGTTAAAACACTTCAGGGCTTAGGCTGACCGGCCGCGAGCCAGCGACCTTTAGCTTTCGAGGTGGGTACACTCGGCACACTTACTACTAAGCCACGAAGATAACTGGTCATCGTAAGCCAGTTTTTTAATGATGAAATTGGGTATTCTCCGGGCAGCGCCTTTCTTTGGTTGCAAAAAGGAAATACGCCTGCCCAGCGCTAGGGGAGAAAGGCCCGGTTTAGCCAAAAAAGGTATTAGAAAAACGGAATTTGAATTGTAGGTGGGGCGATGGGGAACTTTATCGTGTTCCAATTTCATGGTCCTAGATCAATATCTTCAAGATCAAATGAGGTTAAACGTGATCAAATTTGCTATAGTGACTATTTTGCGTTTATACGCCCATAGCTCTAAGAGTTACTGGCCGATTTTTCTATTTCTTCCTTTATACGACATTTGTAGTGTTATGAGAATCTCTAGTTAATCTTACCATAACTTTGGCAGTAAGTGGCCTGCTAAGAGTAAGATGGCGCCGGCAGAGGCGGGGATCGGCCGACGCGGGAAACGTTTCAGTCACAGCTTGTGTTTGCACCCTAATACCTCAATTTTTACTAGTTGATTTTCGTATTTATTTGAACATTAGATTGCCTGTACATTTTTAAGCCTTCACACAAAATTTGACACGAATCGATCATAATCAGCGGTAAGAAGCGAGGTGCAAAGATGGAACCGTCCCGCGCCGGCACAGTCTACCATTCAGGCGGCAACGGCCGGCGCCGGCCGCCAAGCCGCTCCGCCAGGAATGTTTGACTTTACACCGCTATTACTAGAAAAGTTGTGGACCGATTTACCTATTGCTTGCACGGGAGGATTTGCAATTCAATTCTGGACAGATACTGAAAGTTTGACGTTAATATGATAATTATGGCGTGAGTTATTGGTGATAAACAGGTGGAGTTAGCGAAATCGGCCTCTTCCACCGCCCGTGCTACGTTGCACTACTTGTTGCTATATCATCCAAAGTTATCGTTGGCCCACTCTAATTTTCTCAGCACGTGTGCCTTACGTGTAGTGGAAGACAATATCTAAATTTGAGCGAAATCGAAGGGTACCCATTTTTCACAAATAACATTTTAAGAAATTAATTCAAAATAAAATAAATTCAAAATCACCAAAAAATGTAAAAATTGTCAAATTTAACTAGCATAACTCCTTATGTACACGTTTCAGTTTGTTTGAAATCAATAGCTTCAAAAATGTTGAAGCTATAGATCTTTCAAGATTGCAATACACGTCCAATTCTGCTCAAAAAGCAAAAGTTTAGCGACTTGTATCTCTGTAGCCCGAGGGCATATGACAAAATCCTTTCACCCTCAGAGGTTTCACCCAATAGCCTATAAGTATACCAAGTTTGAACAAAATCGCAGAGGTGGCCGATTTTGGCTGTCCCGGTTGACATGGAATGCCCCAAATGGAAGATTTTAAATGCAATTTTCTCTAACAATTAATGGTAAATTCTCTACATATCAAGGAAAAGGTGCATGCTAACTGATAATTTAAAGTTCTTGGGGCCAGTTGTTTTCTTCTTTTCTTACGTCGCCCCAATGGCCGCGAATACACTTGTGATAACGCCTATCGCTAAGGGGCTAATGCATTGGAATGCCCCCTTAGAATTTGTGACGTCAGCGGAGATCTAACGATTTTTAAATCTTAGACTAAAACCATCGTTAACACGTGGTGGTATACGCTGCTTTGCGCGCAACGTCTGCCGCACTTTAAGGCTGCCAAATTATTGCTTCCAAATAAAGTCGCTAGTAACAGGGGAGATCCCAAAAAGTAAACAAAAGTAAAAGCCTAATATCTTGAAAACCAGTGAATATTTTTCGGTGAAATTTGGTAGATATTCGTTTTCGCTCTTTCTGAACCAAGGGACATCACTTTCATGCCAATTCATTAACTTTTTTGAAGGTGGGAGGGTCCCTTTAATTTGATCCTGAGGCATTCTGGGTGACAGGAGAGGCGTAATCCTCCCCTGCCACTTGAACATAAAGTTAAACAAACTCAGTTCTATTAAGTATCTAACCGAAATTCGGCTCGTTTATTTGATAAAAATTCATGTAAATGTGCATAATGTCACTATTTAGTTACTTGGCATCCCAGCTATGAGGTGCTCTCCCACCACGCTGGATAACATGGTTCTAGTTGCTTGGTCATTATTACGCTGCTGGCGAGCGTCGGGCGCAGGAACTGTTTAGGCAGTAGCGGGCATCTTGCAGATGAAGAAGTGCTCGTCTTCGCATTCTGAGTCGTCCCACTCCGCTGCGTGCGGGTTGTCGGGGTGGGGAACGCGCGTGCAGTCCTGGCCGAACTGGTTGTCGGGCTGCTGGCGAGCCCAGTTGGTGAAGTCCACCTCCGAGCCGTCTGACCACCGGAACTGACCCTCCGTCTCGATGTCGTTAAAGCCAATCCAGGAGTCAGCGAAATCGTAGGTCTGCATAATAAAGGCGTTCTCGAGCAGAGAGTGAATGGAGGCGAGCTTGGCTCCGGTGCCGACTGTGGAACAGGCGGTGACGGCCTGCTGCCACGAGGTGGCGTAGGTGGAGCGCCAGTAGCAGAAGCCGTCGAACTCCTGCCACTCGACGTTGGTCGGACAGCCAGCCGAGGCCAGGCCGGCGCACAGCGTGACAGCCAGCAGCTGGTACAGCATCTTGGCGAGATACTGACAGGTCTCTGGAAAACATGGCGAACGAAATTCATTAGCGGAACCCTCTCTCATTGGCTGCGCGATGAAATGACAATGATTACAGGCCAGCAGATTGATTCGTTGTATCACATTATTTACTCTCCAGCCTGTTTACAACGGGCGCCCGGGACCTTGGCCACCTATTTTTTCTGCTTCTCTCTCTAAATATGCATTGTTGGCCATTGCTTCCCAAGAACTGGGGACTCGTTCTCCTCCTTTTTAGGCAATGGCGATTAAGAGAGTATACCTCACTATTTGTGGCGCAGCTGGGAACGCGTTGGGGGTCAAGCGGCGCCGGGAGTCAGATCCACTTCCTCCTGATTCCCGAACAAATGCCTGATTACCAGCTGCGCCACCAGGGCTGCCATCCTATCATTGGGACCTTATTTGCATAATGATGCAAGCCTATACATAATAACCTATAGGCATAGGTCTCGTATACACATCAATAACGACTCGGTAGATGACAGCGCCAGCCTTCAAATTTTATTGTGCTTCGCTCAACTTGTTTTCATTCTGTTAAATGACAACAAAAAGACACACAATCAGTGCAATCCGAACAAGCAATTAATTGTCGAAAACAAACAGAAAACATTATTACGCAAAAAAGCAAAATAATGCGTCTTACATATGTCGTGGTCCTGTGCCATAAGCAAGACTTTTCTGTGGATAGGTAAGAAGTCTGTCCTCAGTCTCCACCGCCCCAGTCTGTCCGAGTGTCTGACCTTCTTCTCACCTGACTGTAAGACGTGAGGCTCCGCTCTGAGGCCGAGCGGCGACCTCCTCCAGCTGATAAAGGGCCGCTGTCGCCGGCAGCTGCGTCCCTTCTCACACCATGGCGTGACCTCGCACCGCCTCCCACACCGGAAAGATAGCTCTGGTTTGTCGATGAGAACAGTCATGTGCCGCCTCGAAAATGTTGGCACATGCTGCTAAAAAACGATGTGTACACATAAAATACACTGGTTTTTAATGATACGTGTCCCATGCGTAATCACGGTTACATAGTAACTAAGAGTAATGATGTAACAGCAGTGAAATGTTGTGAAGGTTGCCGGTATATTGACAATAGGATAGGGAGCAGAAAAACTTGTAAAATTCCATGAATGAAAGAGGCACTTATGTGGCTATTGCACATGATTCATTAACATGTTCACCGATGCTTCCGATAGGCCTTCAGCAATCTACTAAGCCTTAAAAACATTCTTAATTTCAAAGGTTCTGATACTGATGTCAAACACAAAACGCACAGATCTCTGCCAAATTTATGTTGATCCAGAATGATCTGACTGAAGTCCCAACTGTAAACTCCGCCTATTTTATTTTCATTGACTATTTATATTTGTCAAACATCATCTTTTTTTAACCCACGCCGGGTCGGGGTGTTTGAACCACCTGGTCACCCCATGCGGTGTTTCGCGGATATCCCATAAATGGAAGCACATCTTTTCTACAAATGTTGTGAAAATTTTAGACTCAGGTCGCTCAAGGTCAGGTCATCAGGTCACGCATTGTCTCAGAAAAAGTTATTATGCAATAGCTAAACTAACCGAACGATCGTTTTTGAACTATCCATTGATAAGAGCGATTGATAAGAGTGGCAAGATGTAGAAAACGAGCAAGAGGTAGGTATTCCTCTTGAATTTTCCTATATTGGTAACCTAAGGTCAGGCCAATTTTGCGACCTCTCTAGTATAAGCCAATGGGAGAAAATTAAACTGAGACGCTTTTGAACGAAAGCCATTGTGAACAGTCACAAATATCGGGTAATGAGCCTAAACATGACAAACTGAATCGGAATACTGCACATATTGCCCCTTTGTATACCTTTGAGGTCATATATAAAAGGTTCCCAACAGTTTTTTTTTTACAATAACTTATGAAAGAGACATGCTAGAGCGATAAAAAAAAAAACATAGATGTGTTTAGCCCAACGATACGAATCGACTGATACGCGGCATGGCCTTTTCCAGTCAGGGTGTAATCTTGACCTGTATATTGCATTAGCGAAGCATTCCAATGATGGATTAGTGTCAGCTTCTAGTCAATGACAATAGTAAAAACATATAAAGCACAAGCACACACACGCATACACATTGTACCAAAATACCAAAACGCTAGTCACATGTCGAGTTTAAAAGTCGTAAAAACTCTGCTCTAGTTCGAGAGCCGGTGGTGGCAGGCGGCAGGCGATTCCAGGACGAGGCCGCTCGGTATACGACAAGGCCCGGCGCGACATAGACAGCCGGTAAGCCGGCAGCTCCAGTACACCGGCACACGTTGCCCGCGTTGAGTGCTGCGACACAGCGGCTCGCCGAGTGAATAGGGAGCGGATCGCCTCCGGAGCGCAAGGGTCACTCAGCGCCCTGAACACAGTGGAGCAGTCACGGTGGACGACAAGATCAGCAATGTCATGCCAGCCGAGGGCTCTCAACACCGGTGAAATATGTTCAGAAACCCGCGCTCCGGAGACGACCCTAGCACCCAAATTCAGGATCTTCTGCACCTTATGTAAATGACAGCGAGCGGCCCCGCCCCAGACGGAGAGGCAGTAAAGGAAGTGGGGGAAAACATGGCACTGGATAAGGAGCTTACTGGTCTCGGGGGTAAGATGATGACGAATTTTATACAAACATAGAAGGATGGAATTGCACTTTTTGACAACATTTGAAATGTGCTTTTCCCAGGATAGGGTTGAGTCGACCGTCACCCCCCAACATAGACCTGGATAAGACTTTTTAAATGACTTACCTATAACTGGCGTTATCTTTAGTTAATCCCGTAACGCTTCGGCATCGTATGCTCCATACTCATGTGTTGGCTGTTTATCAGCCGGCCGTCTCTCTCTCTCTCCCTTATATCCCATTTACCTTCCAGGCGACCGTTAAGAGAGAGGAGACGGTCGACGAGGTGAAGAAATGATGGTAAATAAAAACCAATGCAATGCAGATGGTTGGAGGGGGTGGGTGGAGGAAACGTGCTCAGCAGCGACCGCTGCTGGTCCGCTCTACTCGCCCGGGCCGCGTTGAGTGCGTTGAGTGGACCTCAGCCGTCCCGCTCACCGCCGGCCCGCTGGTGACGTCACGCACCCTCCGGCGAGGTCAGGTCGGGTCACCGCTCGACAGTGCCGGCCGGCGTGGCTCTAGAGGCCAACCGCGGATACGCGTTTGAGCAAGGATGCGGCGTTACCATTAACTGGCATTTCAATGCCATGGCATATTACTTTACCTACCTACATTTGGCACGTCTCGACGAGAGTAATACGATGCCGGTAAAATCAATGTGCTGCAAGTTTAAAGCAAATGCTATTGCAGAAAGAAAACAATTAAAAAACATTATCTTAAAAAAACTCTGCAGGCTAAACCATTGACCTTGGTCATATCTGAGAGTTCACTCCAAAGTGATGTTGAATGAGCTACCAAAAACGTTTTCCGCGACGGGCTGTAGCTCTGTTCGTTCCCGAATTAGCCCGCGCCCCACTTGAGAGGGCTGTTTATAGCCCCATCCACTCTCGTTTTCTGCAATAACTTCACAACCGCTTGGCGTATCGTCGCAAAACTTTCAATACCTTCGGCTGCATCAATTTAACATCTTGTGTCAAAACCAGAACTTCGTAGCTACCATAGGTCGGCCGGAAATGACGTCAGAGTGACGCTATGTTCGGCCGATTTTGATGCAAAACATTAAGCTACGGCAATCTGTATTAATAGCTGAGTTTTTTTTAAGATAGGTCCAATTTCTTTGCATGAGAGGACTTAAAATACACATGGCTGTCAAACTGCTCTCTCGGATATTCAAGATTTTGAAAATTTTGAAAATCCTATATATAAAATACAAAAATTATGCTTTGTCTTTTTCCAAAAGTTTTTGTCTTTTTGGAGATTTAAATCCAGAGTATAAAGAACACATATCGATCAACTACTCTAGGAAGTTTTAGCCCGATATCTTCAAAAATAGCTAAGCTATCGGTAACCACGCATTATGGTTAAAATTTCATTATCATACGTTTTTCAAATAAACTTTTCAGTGCGTTTTTTTTCTTTTACATCGTACACCATTATAAATAGCACCATCGTGTTCCTGAGCTTAAACTAACTACATCTGATAAACACCTTTTTTGTTAAAAACTTTTAACTTAAAAAATTTGACTTTTTTTACCTTAAAGTGACCTGACCTCAGCTATATTCAGCTGAAAATGACCTTGAATGGCACAACACAAACGACTCTGAGTTCGACGCCTATGGCCTAAATGGACCATAAAACATTTGTCACGTAACCACTGAATGATGTAAGATTTCCGTGACCTGGGATGACCTGGCCATGACCTCAAAATCAAAGTTCAAGTCTGGCAGCCGCAGGGTATCTAAAGTATCTAGTACCGAGTGTGTAAACCAAAATTTAACCTGAGCTGAACAAGCCAAACATTAATAATTTTAATTTTGAACTGACCTGTGACGTCATGGGTGACACCGAGGTCAATGAAATTAAGTTTCCCTCGACAACTTTTTCCAGCGCCATCAGCCATCGTTTTAATTTTTACAATCCGCCAAGTGGTTTCGCGCCGGAGTTAGAGGCTATAAATAGTCCTCCCTTCAGTGGGGCGCGTTATAGACAGAGAGACCCCAGGGGGACCCAAGCGGGTTAGCACCCATTTGTCAAAATAAGAAAAATGCCGCAAAAATTTTCCTGAGATGACCTCCGGAGACGTTGTTGGCCTGACCTAAAAATTTGCTAAAGCATTTTTTCATGAATTTCGGCGCTCTTTCGAATGTCGCTTACCGCGTGTCGCTACATGGCCCAGAAATTCACTGTTTCTCTGTCCCTTGCTAATCCCTACTGAAAAATCTTCATATCATTTCAAGAACACCTATTACGTCATCGGCCTTAGTTACTATGTAACCGTGATTACGCATGGGAATCTTATCGATAAAAGCATACGTTGTTGCGAGTAAGTTGTGTACACGTCCTTTGTTTTGTAGCATGAGGCGTCGTTTTGGAAGAGGCACATGACCGTTCTCATCGGCAAACCAGGGGTATCTTTCCATAGCGCGGCTCGGAAGGTGGAGGGTCAAACACCATTCTGTGGGAAGGATGCAGCTGCCGGCGACGGTGGCCCTTTATATTCGGGGAAATGGTCGTCCTTCGGCCTCAGAGTCGATCTTCACGTCCTGTGCTCAGGTGAGATGGCTGAGGGTCACCCGTTCGGATGAGGTGGATTACCCAGGAGGGACGCGTACCATCAGTCTACAGCTCTAATTAATGACTCGCTTTTCATTGATTAATGACTTATTAATAATTGTTTTCAACCTTTGTAGCCTATTTAAGATGACCTGATAAGGCGTCGATTTCGGATTAGTTTTAACCCTCGCCGGAACTATTGGTTTTACACATATGTGTCGGCCGAAGGGGGTTGGAACGACCCCTTTCGCCCCTGATGGAGCTAGAGCGTCGTGGAAAAAACGTGTGCCGTAACGAGACGCAGCGACTGGTACCCGATTTTAAGGTCTCAGGTTAACCGGTGACCTCTGAGGTCAGGTCAAGTGGGCAAAGGCACGGGTTCGGTTTTGATAAATAACTTCGCAAAAAACGACCGTAAAGTCACGATTTTGGCATCATTATGTTCGCCTTGCTCAGGCGCATCGAATGGTAGGGGAGAGTGGGGTAAGATGCCCAGGGTGGGAAAGACGCCCCACCCCCTCTAGCGGCGAAACAAAGAATCGAACCTGGAAATTAATGTTCTTAGCGTAAAGCGGAAGCCTGCCTTGTTAACCCGGCACCGCCTGGGCTATTTCCGTACCCACATCAGCCTGGGGGGGGGGGGGTCGGATCCGACCCCCCCCCCCTGTTATCTCGAGATCCAATGGTCGTATCGAGCCCCGCGAGGCGGCGTTCGAAAGGTCTCTACGAGACCTTCCCAAAGCACTCTTAAGATTTTAAGATTGAGGTCAACTTTCGGGTTAAGGTCAGGTCAAAGGTCAAATTCAGGGGTTTTGCACGATTAGGCTTACGGACAGCGGAATCGATAGCTGCTGCTCGAAACTCACCACAAATGACCTCAAAGACCTAGTGAAGGTACCATGTGCGTATAGGGGTCATACTAAGTACGGGTCAAGGTCAGGTCAGGTCACGAAAGGTCACGGTTTTCACTTTCTGCTACATGGGCGTGCGACACATGTTTTATGGCTTATTTTTCACGCCAAATCCGATGGTAATGGTTATATGTGACCCCAAGTCACTGTGCTGGTGATAAGTGTGCATTGAAAGCATAGAAAATCGTTTATACCATACATAACTAAACGAGGGCTAAGAAAAAAAGTCAATTTTTCAACTTTTTATTTTTGACATAAAAATGCACTTTTCTAGACGAGCTTTGTCCCAGGAATCTAGTGGTGCCATTTGTTTTCACATGCGATGTTCAGAAGTGCCTCTAATTCGCGAAAATGCTTATGACGTCACCATGCCCTATGCATGTTGGAGCTATTTTTTACAATTTGGGGGTCAAAAATCAAGATAGAAAGTTGAAATTTGGGACATCTAATGTTCTAATAGAGCTCTATAACATATATTCCGGTTTTTTGGAAATTCTCAAAATTTTGGATTTTATTAGCTGTTTTCCAAAAAATATAGTTTTTTGAATTTTTAGGGGTGAAAAACGCATTTTATGGAAAATCCGAGATAGCCATTTTAAAGAACTCGTTGAGCTGCGTCTTTTCATGTCCTTAATTAGCAATTTGCTTAAAACCTCGATTTTTGGCGATTTTTTAAACATTTACCATTTTTTGACTAAAAACGCCATGTAGTTACATCACTAAAATCGATATATCTCAGAAATTTTTGAAATTTTTTTCTTAAAAATTGCACAGGAGACGTCAAATTGATGGGGGAGAAGGTATGCGAAGTTTCAAGTTGATAGCGCAAGCGGTTCATGAGTTATTCAAGAAAAACTGAGGGGGGGGGGTCGGATCCGACCCCCCCCCCCCAGGCGGTCGCGGGTTTAACTGCACAAAAATTTGTGAAGCTCAGTTGGGCAACGGCTGGCTGGTGATAGCATGTTTTTTATTTGCTGCTTTCAAAAAATATTTTGTTGTCAAAACATTGTAAATATCAAAGAAGGTAGATAATTTTTGCTCCCCTTGCTATAGTCGCGATACATTAACATGCGTGTACTGTGTCCCAAACAGTTTGTTTCAGGGTGTGGTTTTATGGCTAACAAATTGTACTGATTTAATATCAATTCGGTACTTTGGGGTAAGATGCCCCCTGCCCTGATGGGGAAAGACGCCCCCCTAAATCCGTAGGCTGTCCTTAAAGCAGCCCCTCAAATCATTTATTACATACTTGTGATGAGAGACAAAAGCCGATCTGGGACTATTGAGAGTCCAGTACGGTCGGGTGCTCCCCATGCCGGTCTCACGGCCCACACAGCGACTTTTTGGGCGGCATCTGACTCTGAGAGCCCTCACGACGGCCTCTGTGGGCCCCATTATTGGCTCCAGGGCCCCTCACAACATCATTTGAGGGCTCCCACGTTGGCTCCACGGGCCGCGCTGGCATCTGAGGTCCCCACGATGGGCTCGAGGACCCTCAAGCATCATGAAGACCTATAAGGGCCCCACAGTGGTCTCCGAACGCCACCACGGAGGCTTGTTTGGCCGCGCTGGACTATGATGGCCCTAACGATGACCTCTGAAGCCCCTTACAACCACTTTTTAGGGCCCTTACGATGACGTTTGGTGTCTACTACAGGCTCGAAGGGACTACTGATTCGTTCAGGTGATTCACGTGCCCATTTGTGTCACTTATAGTGCAGGGGGCGTCTTCCCCAACGCCAGGGGGCGTCTTTCCCACCCCGTGGGGTAAGATGCCCCCTTTCACTTCTTCAGGAAAATGCTTAATGGCAAAAAAAGTTATCATATTTCAGGCACGGAAGTGTGATATTTTTGGAGAAAAATGATGTCGGCTTCCATTGAAACTCCAAGTTTTTGCTTTCCGATCGTCATTTTCGAATAATATATGACATAGCAAAACCCTGGGCATCTTTACCCACTCTCCCCTATACTTGTTGTTCGGTTGGTGTCAACTTGAGGTGCTGACCTCGGGTCGAGGTCAGGTCACAGCCCCCAGGTCACGAGTTGGTCGAAGGAGATTATATTGCATATCATTCGATTCGGCAGGTTCTCCTGAGGCCATTGGTGACTTTCCCGACTCGCTACCTCAATTCGATAGGAAGTTATTGACGAAAAACTCTTATGACGCAAGTGACGTCATAAATGACGTCACAAAGTCAACAATACAAAATTGAGGTATGGGACATTGCAAGGAGTGCATGATATCACGAGTCCGTGTGCTTGAGATAGTTTGAGATCGTTTCCGGCGCCTAAATAGCAGTTTTCATGTTTCCCAATTGCCTTATAGGTAATGGTGAGGTCACATGACCGACCTGACCTCATGTAAACTTTAGGAAAAATCCGAGATACGCAAGTTTTGAGACCTTTGGTGGATACTACATCCTGTAAGTTTCATCTCCTTGTATAGGTTCCTCTGGGCTCTGGCACTGAGGGGCGAGGGCGTTCGAAGTTGCGAAATCTGAGGACCGTGCAGAGGTTCACTTATGACGTCATAGGTCATTGATCTGGCATGACCTGAAAATGCTGTTGGTTTCGCGAGATTTGACTTGAATCTAAGATCAGATATTCCAAGTTTCAACCTTCTATCGCTGGCGTGTTAGGAGCTATCACGAAGAAAAAAAAAACCTATGGGTGGGGTGGCACTCACCCCCCCCCCCGGCCGAGGAGGGTTAAATGTCTTGCCACAGGAAAAAATGGCATATTTTGTCACAATGGCCTCATTAAATAGCCCACGAAAGCTTGGTTGTTATCGTCCCGCAGCTCGACGTTGAATAAAGCATCGATGATCGAACTCCCCCAGGATGAGGCCCTGGTTTTGAGTTGTTCCGGCCAGAGGTCTATGCACCGGCGCTTGATATGCACAATGAACATGGCCTCTTAACGGTTATGGTCTGCAGTGGTTGATGGGAAGAGTCATGCCATAGCATAACATTGATAGAGACATCTCACCAGGCAGTGAAGCGATATAACTATATGTATCCCGCATCCACAAATGAATTCCTCCGTCGTTTGTTTCCAGAGACCCGAGAGTACCGATCGTCAAGATGCTGTACCAGCTGCTGGCTGTCACGCTGTGCGCCGGCCTGGCCTCGGCTGGCTGTCCGACCAACGTCGAGTGGCAGGAGTTCGACGGCTTCTGCTACTGGCGCTCCACCTACGCCACCTCGTGGCAGCAGGCCGTCAACGCCTGCCCCACGGTCGGAGCTGGGGCCCAGCTCGCCTCGATCCATTCTCTGCTCGAAAACGCCTTCATCATGCAGACCTACGACTTTGCCGAGACCTGGATCGGCTTTAACGACATCGCTCAGGAGGGCCAGTTTCAGTGGTCGGATGGAACCCAGGTGGACTTCTTCAACTGGGCTCGTCAGCAGCCCGACAACCAATTCGGCCAGGACTGCACGCGCGTTCCGCAGCCCGATAACCCGCACGCGGCGGAGTGGGACGACACAGCATGCGACAAGGAGCACTTCTTCGTTTGCAAGATGCCCGCTACTGTCTGAACAAGTGCTGCTCTCGTTAGCTCTGGTATGTGACTGCCGACTGAGCAACTAGAGCTGTGCACACTGGTTTTACTGTGGCTGGAAGCTAATGAGTCCCAAATGATTTTAAGTGTATCATTAATGTACATTTCCATGTGTATTTATTTAATAAATAAACCAAATATCGATTACATGCTAAGAACTGAAATTGATTTAGCACACAATTCATGGTTCAGTTTGTCGTGCTGCATTTTCATACATACCTACAAGTACAACTGTCAATTGATGTATCGGTCGACTTTTAAAGTATCGGACACAGTCAAGTCAGCTACTACAACGATGTCTTTATAAAAGACTCGGATATGCAAACATCAGCAGGTAGTGCATCTTTCAGCCACCATAACATGACGAGCCCCTTCCCCTCTCTCCCCCTCCCCCTCCTCGAAAGACATCGATGTGTAAAAGTCTGTTTATTAATTATGTAATACCTATTAACAGAGTCCACACAATCATGACTAGGCGACAGACGCACGCTTGTTAGAAAACGCTCGGTAGTGCCCTTGGCCTTGTACGGACTCCAACGAAGCGCGAGATCTCCGTCAGCCTCACATCAAAGAACACGCCTCTTTCACACGCACACACGCACACACCTGGCAAACGCACACGCGCCGAGACCCACGCACGGACGCACACTCGCACACGCGCGCCGCGGTGACGTCACCCAGAGCGGGTGGTAGTGTTTGTTATGACGTCACAGGACCACTGTCCGGTTACTCCACGTCATCCTCGGTGATGGAGGCGCTCTCCTTGGCGGCAGCGGACGCGGCCAGACGCTGTAGGAGACAAGAGAGTAAGCTTCATCTAAGAAAACAACCCGACCTGCTTTGGAACTTATGTAACTTTGATTTCACATGTTTATTTTTTGGTTCTACGCGTGATGAACCTATGATCTATGCATCTATGATGCATCTCTTGATGCATTTTTAGATTATCTTCAGCTTTTGTCACAATATTTCTTTATTGCATGATCATATTATAAATAGCAGTATACCAAACAAGAATGAACGAAAGCACATAAATGGCATGTAAAGTAACCGGTGATAGCTATGTAATCATATAGCTGTCATAACACTTGTCTTAGAAAGTCTGGTGAACATAACTTGCAATTGGATATGAGGAGCCAAACCTAAAGCCGCCTACTTTAGAGCAAATAAAGTTGAAGGTAAATTTATGTTTTGGAGAAGAAAATTGCATATAACAAAAGCTGATTATAAAAAGGCATTAGGCCTTTATAATTACAAAATTTCCGCACCTTCGAACAGCGCAAAAAAAATAGATGAGGGTAATATAAAAATACCAAAGAAAGATTATGAAAAATAGACAGGTGCAACCATATGTTGCATTTGATAACAGTCACAATGAAAGTACAGCAATCTTCCCCGTCCCGCCCTACACGTTATCCTCGGTTAATTGGTTAGAACTGCGGTAAGGCAGCCGAGACGCACCTGTCCAGCGAGCGGCAGTCGCTGCAGCAGCAGCTGGAACACCTGGGGCGGCACCGTCTGCTGGAGCACCTGCAGCAGCTGCTGCGGCTGGTGGCACACCGCCACCGCGTTACACAGGTGCTCCACGCCATCCTCCATGTTACCCTGCGCCAGCAGCTCCTCGCCAAGCTGCACCTCCTGCAGGAAGAACGTCTGCACCTCCTCCTGGGAGCGCAGATCGGGCAGCGCCGAGCCGCCGGCCGCCGCGCGCGCCCCCTGCTTCCGACCTGGTGGCACAGCGGCGCAAACAGCGGGTCAATGGCGAGCCACACAGCGTAGAAAACAGGATCTAGTCTTACTCTAATTTTGAGCGGTAGTGTTTCAGATCATCCACAGACAAAATTTTTGATGTATACAGCCTTTTCATGTAAATTTTGTCCGAAATTTTTGAATGGAGGGATTCACAAAGGCAGGGCCCCCGCTCAGAAGAGCTTGTTGCGTTGGCCCTGCCCTCCACCCTCCGATCGCGCAATTCCTGTCTATGACAGAATTTCGAGTCCAAAGTTTAACGTACGCACTTGGCCGGGTACCGCCGGTCCCCTCGCTGACTTCTCCAGACTACGGCCTGCCACCAACCGCAACCATACCCGCCAGGAGGCTCGTAAACATCAAGCGCCCGTCGCGCCTCGAACCCCGGACTGTTGTAGCCGGGAACGCGTGCTCTCACCATTCAGAGTCCAATGCTCTACCGACTGAGCTACGGGACCACCGCAAAACTCAAGCCAAAACGCTCAATAATGCAAGTGTCTGAGCATGGTGAACACGATGGTGGCAATATAGCAGTTTTGAGTCAAATTCCGGCAAACATATTACCCAAAGTCAGATACTCATTTGAAGTCTTTGAACTGAAGTCATAGGTAACATATTGGTCTGAAACCCTCATTGGATACCCAGTAGGTATATAGTCAACAGTTGCTGCATCCGGAACACTTAACAGTGCACACTTCTTCTTCTTCTTTTTTTTTTTGCTGCAGGCTCAGGCTCACTTTGGAGCAAAACGGTCATGTAGGTGGAAGTTTGCAGTGCACTTTCAATCACCCCCTTCCCCACCCCCACCCCTTCTAAAGACCATGGTGTATGTAGAAAACCTGTAGGTCCAGCAAGGGTTAAAGGCTAAAGTGTCCAATGAAAAACTCTCAATTACAAAATTTGTCATTGTCTACCAGCCCAATCTAAACTTATGTCAATTTTTACCCATTTAGGGTTGAGATTTTGGTCATAAAAGGCCAAGAGAGCCATTAGCTTTTTTTGGTAGATTGAGCCTTTTTTGATGAGCAGTTGTTAACTTCATCTGCTAGTCGTTTTGTTTGTTTGAATCCAATTGTTTGTTTGTTTATTGGGGCTTAAGGGCGCGCCGACTACAAGGTCATTTTGCGCCCATAACTATATACAAGTAAAGCAAGTGTGTCACAAGAAAACCGACGTAATAAAAGGCTTAAAAAAGCCTAAAAGCTGGTTAAAAAGAACAAAGAAGGGTAAAATACTCCAAGCGTATCGTAAAAGACAGCTGACTAGGCGTAAGGACTAGATTAGAATAGACGTATGGACTAGTTGGTTTGGTATCAGATCGAGTAGATTACTTGGAATTTGATTGAACGGATAAAGGAAAAGATGTTGCCAGATAAAACCCAGGGTGACTCGTCACCCAGCAAGTGGCGGACAGTGATATCCGGAGCGATGCGGCCCAGGTAGCGAGTCCGGTCCGGTTCCAAGCGTCGACAAGATAAAAGCACGTGGGCGACGGTGAGAGGCACGGCGCACCCGCCGCAAACGGGCTGCTCATCTCCGCGGAGAAGGTGGCCATGCGTCGCATACGTATGACCGATGCGGAGCCTGCATAAAATCACTTCGTTTGACCTGTTGTCTTGCGAGCAAGACCTCCAATGCTCCAGAGTCGGCTTCACCTCTCGGAGCTTCCTGCCTCCACGCAGGCGCCACTCTGCCTGCCACTCCGTTAGAATAAAAGATCGTACAGCAGGGTAAAAATCACGCGCCGGCAATGGCAACCGACGAGTGCAGGGTGCTGCAGCAGCACGCCTTGCAGCCGCGTCTGCCAGCTCATTGCCATGAACGCCAACGTGACTGGGAATCCAGCAGAACTGAACAGATTTACCCGATTGTTCTACTGACTGAAGCCGAGCTAAAATGTCTTGAACGATCGGGTCGGCTGGATTAAAACTCCGTAGGGCCAACAGGCTGCTTAGGGAGTCCGATAAAATCAAGTAAAAAGGTCCGTCCGATACCTCAATAAAACACAAAGCCTTCTCGATGGCAACAAGTTCCGATGAAAACACCGAGGCGAAAGATGGCAACGAAAATGAACGGGTATCGTCGCCAGCGACGAAAGAACAGCCCGCTCCCTCAGGTGTTTTAGAGCCGTCTGTGAATACAGGAATAAAACCATCGTAAGAGGCAAGGTGTTCCAAGGCTCGGACTCGTGCCTCTGCAGGCAGCAACTTGCCCTTTGCAACTGCAGAAAGCGAAAGATCCACCTGTGGACTGACACTTTTCCACGGTGGAGGGGGCGCAGCCCAGGTACGACGAACGTTACGCAATGCTATGTCAGCTATTGAAAACAGTTCTTTCATGCGCACTCCGAACGAGGGTCGTAACCTTCCGTTACATCGGGTGGCATGCCGTGAAAAAACGTATGGGTACGTCGGGTGCATAGGAAATTGGCGCAGTTTCAGCGCGTACCGCATACCCAACATCTGACGGCGGAGTGAAAGTGGCGGTTCATGCGCCTCAGCAAGAATGCTGCTCCTGGGCGAGGTGCGGAATGCTCCGGTGGCTACTCGGAGTGCTGCATGATGGACTGTATCCAGGACCCTCTTGCTAGATTCACTCGCTGAATCGTAGACAAAAGAAGCGTAATCTAGCTTCGATCGTACAATAGATCGATATAGAAGAAGAAGGGTCCTGCGGTCCGCACCATAAGATGTGCGGGCGACACATTTTAAAACGTTCAGGGATTTAAAACATCGTTCCCGAAGCGTTCTAAAATGTTCTTTATACGTTAAACGACTGTCAAAAAAGATCCCAAGAAACTTCGCCACCAGACGAGTAGGAATCACCTGTCCATAGAGCTGGATTCCCAAGGGAAGGTCGCCGCAGCGGCGGCGGCAAAAGTGCATAGCGACGGTCTTCGTTGTTGAAAAACGAAGACCGTTGTCACGACTCCATCTCTCCAACCGCGTCACTGCAAGCTGCAGCTGTCTGGCCATATGCCGAGGGCTTGAAGCGGCAAACCAAATGGCAAAATCATCCACGAAGAGCGATCTACCGATCGAAACCGGCAGATCATCAGCGATGTCATTAATCGCCACTGCAAAGAGAGCCACACTAAGCACTCCGCCCTGGGGAACTCCGTTCTCTTGAGTAAAACTGCTCGAAAGACTACTGCCAACTCGGACTTTGAACCGACGACCCGATAAAAAGTTCTTAATAAAGAGGCCCATCCGGCCACGTATGCCGTACTTGTGTACTTTGGAAAGTATTCTGTGTCGTAACACTGTATCATAGGCCGCCTCAATATCAAAGAACAGTGCTCCAAGGTGCTTCTTTTCAGTAAAACAGGTGCGTATCTCGGTGTCGAGGGCTAAAATGTGGTCAACAGGGCTGCGGTGCTTTCTAAAACCGCACTGGGCGTTTGTAAAAACACCGTGATGTTCCAAAAACCAGCTAAGACGCACATTGACCATCTTCTCCATCAGCTTTGAAAGCGATGATGTGAGAGAGATGGGCCGATAGTGGAGAGGGTCATGTCCCGACTTGCCAGCCTTCAAGATAGGAATGATAGTGGCTTCCCGCCAGGTCTCAGGGAAAGTGCCAGTCTCCCAAAGCGAATTGAAGGTTGCTAGCAGCGCCTCGAGGGCAACTGCGGGGAGATGACGGAGCATGTCGTTGTGGACAGCATCCGGACCTTCTGAGACGCTGCGCAACGAGCTGATGGCAGACGTGAGCTCAGCCATAGAGAAAGGCTCATTGTACATCAAATTTTCAGCTGTGCTGAAGTCCACGGCGGCTGGTGCAGGTCGTGAGGACGGCTCTCCTCGGCAGCGCTGATAGAGTGCACAGCCTATCGTCTCTGCGACGTCTAAAGGGTGGGATATGTCCGTGTTGTTCACTCTTAAAACCGGAAGCGGAACAGAGCTGAACCGGCCTTCAATGCGCTTCATGCGTGCCCATATCTGGGTCGTAGGAGTAAAACGGTTTAAGGAACTCACGTACGTGCGCCATGAAACAGCCTTTGCCTCTTTTAAAACGCGACGGGCAAAAGCCCGCGCTTTCTTAAAAGCGATGAGGTTCTCAGTAGTACTACTCCGGTCAAACTTTCTAAAAGCGCGCTTCCTGGCACGAATCGCATCTCCGCATTCCTTGGTCCACCACGGGACCGGAGGACGACGAGGCTGACTCGACGTCTTGGGTATGCACCCGTTTGCGGAGTCAATGAGTAAACATGTAAAATCATCTGTAGACATCACAGAGGCGTCGGCTCTGGATAAAACCGTGGCCTCTACGGCGGCCTGGAATTCGCCCCAGTCGGCCTTCCGAACATTCCACCTAGGTGGACGGTTGCCTGACACTGGGGACTCCTGGTGCTCCAGCCACACTGGGAAGTGGTCGCTCCCGAGTGGGTCGTCATGGACGGACCAGGTAAAAAGCTGAGCTAGCCGCGGACTGACTAAGCTCAGGTCCAGAGCCGATGTTTGACCGGAGGGTGTTGTAAAATGGGTGCGCTGTCCTGTATTTAAAATACACAGCGCCTCATCGCGGATAAAAGATTCTAAAAGTCGACCACGAGTGCCAGTCGTGTCGCATCCCCACGCCAGGCTATGGGCATTAAAATCGCCGACTACCAGGACCGGAGGTGGAAGCTCATCGACAAGTCGATGCAGCTCAACCACCGGGAGCGCTATACCTGGTGGTAGGTATAAGGAGCACACTGTCAGTTCCCGGTGGTTGAAATCAACTCTGGCGGCCACCGCCTGCAGGGGAGTCTGCAGCGGCACCTGGCGAGCAGGTACGCTGTGGTGAACTGCCAGAAGCACACCTCCATGGGCAATGGTAGGGGTGTCCAGGTCTCTTCTAAAAACAGAGTAGCCCTTGATGGCAAAGGTAACGTTTGGCGCTAGCTTGGTCTCCTGGAGACCTAAAACAAGGGGTGTGCGCCAACGGATAAGAGACTGTAGGTCCTGGTAGTTGGCCCGGAGGCCTCTACAGTTCCACTGTAGAATAAAAGGCGTGGTTAAAAAGGCGCAAAAAGGGCGCGTATAACATGAGGCAAAGGCGCACACAGATACCTGACTGACCACAAAAAAGGTAAAAAGCACCGAGAGAAATGCACCTGGTAAAAAAGCGCAATAGCGCGAAAAAGATAAAAGGATAAAAGAGGAAATGACTAGACTGAAAGACTAGACTAGGTCCTCTAACTCCGAGGAGGCGCTCCCCCCGTAACGGATACGGGGATGCCCCGAGCCCTCTCGGTGAAGCCTCCCTTCAGCAGAGGCAGATCGGGCGTGGCTCGAGCCCTGCTGGGGCTTTTTCGCCCGGGGGGCGTCACCCTCCGAGGGTGACCAGCTCGGGGGCGTCTGCCGCTTGGCGAGGCGCCCTGGAGCCGCGGAGGTCTGTTGCCGCCCCGACGGGGATGTCGAGGCGGCGGCCTGTGTCCTCGACACAGGCGTCTCTGGCAGCGGCGGTGGTGGCCGCCGCTGCGGAGGTGGAGGAGGCGGCGGGGGACCCATGATGGGCCGAGTCCCCGCCTCGGGTGTCTCCGGGGTGTCAGCGGCAACAGCCGCTTTGGCACTCCCGGAGGCGGAGTCGGCAGACGAGGCTTCCTTAGCCTCGAGGGCCTTCTGGACGAGGCGAGCCCTCCTCGCCTCGCGTGCCTTCCTCTCCTCCTCCCCCCGCCGCAGCGCCTCCTGCACCGCCGTGGGCGGTCGGGGGCGGGGCGGGGTGGGCGGCGCCTTACCCTGCGCCGGGGTGCGCCGACCACCCCGTCGGCGCTGGACGACGGCCCAGCCGTCTCCATCACCGTTCGCGGCTGGAGCGGGACTGGGTGGACCCCACACTGACTCTAGAGCAGCCTGCTCTGTGTTGCTCGGCGGCGCACGAGGCGCCGTGGTGTCCGCTGAGTCACCAGTGGCTACGACGGTGAGGCCGAATCGTTTGAGAAGCTGCACGAGCTGTGCTACGCTCATCTGGGAGGCATCGGTAGAGTTTGTGACTCTCACCTTCTGGGCATACGAGGTCTTCGGGTGACTCTGGTTGTACACCTCCCGAGCCTCTTTGAAAGGCAGATTTCTGGTAGCCTTGATGGTCATGATCTCTTTCTCCTTGACGTATGCAGGGCAAGACCTATCATACGCGGAGTGCGGCGTCTGCCCCTCTCCGCAGTTGACGCATCGGGGGGTCTCCGAGTCACAGGTTTCGTCAGTGTGGTCCTGCGAAGCACACTTGGAGCACGTGGGTCTTCCTCGGCAGTTGTCCTTTGTGTGGCCGAAACGTTGGCAGCGGAAGCAGCGCATGGGCGCTGGGACGAAAGGCCGCACGCGAACCTTCACGTAGCCCACACGAATCTCACTCGGCAAGTCAGTCGAGTCAAACGTCAGAATGATGTTGTTGGTCGAGACCGTGCCTCTCTTAGTCATGATGCGGCGAGCCGCTGTCACGCCGAAATCGGCGAGCCCGTCCGCAATGTCCTCGTCGCTCACTCCCCTCAGATCGAAACAGTTAATGACCCCTCGTGAGGAGTTCTTAGATCGGTGAGGTTCCACTGTAAGCGGGATGGAGACGAGCCTCCGGCCGGATGCCCGTCCCTCGGAGAACACGAAGCGAGTAGCGTCCAACGCTTTCGCCGCCTCCTCGCTTTTCCTGAACTCGACCTCCAGCGCGCCATCACGCATCCGGTCACAACGAACGATTGAACCAAACCGGTCGCAGCCATCCTTCCGCTGGAAGGGCGACAGAGAGCTCAGCTCCCTGTCTGCGCTCCGGAAGATAAGGATCTTAGGAGATCGTGGACCTTTGTCGAGCACCGTTCGCCTGTCGGCCGAGGCCAACGGGCGAGGATCGGCCGAGGCCGAGGGATTGGACTGGGGGGAAGGGGGATCGGTCAAGTTATCCATGTGAAAGAGTTGGTCTCCGCCAGCTCGGCCGCCGACGCTCCGCAACGGCGCCGCTACAAGGCCTAGGACGGCCGAGCTGACTGTACGGGACTTGGCGGCACCTTCCGCGGGGGAGAGAGAGACTCACCACCCCCCACGGTCGGATACCGCCTCCTCCCTTGACGCCTAGCCGAGTCACCGCCAGCGGCAGCGACAGATCAGTCCCACCGACGGAGGACGAGCACAAGTGCCCGAACCCCGCCGGCGACACCTCTCCGACACCACCCCCGGCGGCGTCACGACTGGGAATGGCTCCTCAAGTGCGGCGCCCCACTGAGTGTCCCGCCCTTACAGAACTCAGGGCCAAAGAGGCGTGTTGCCCAGTCACCGCGACTGGCTCCGCACGGTGGGGGGCTCAACCTTCAGGATCCCGTTGTCCTGGGGTACGGGTCGGCTCGCCTAGCCTAGTAAAACCGGCTGGTACCCGAGGGGACGCCACTCCCCTTACACTAGCCCAACTCGGCTGTGTTCCTGCGGGTGCAAAAAACAACGAAAAAGGGGGAAAGAAATCAGAAAGCTGTGATCGAACGAAACGCGGACATCCGGTGAGAAGCAAAGCAAAAGCAAACAAAAGGTGCTCAAGAGAAACAAAACCACGGAAACCAAGAAAAGTCGGACCGTACCATCTGTCCATCCAGCAATCAAAGCAAGTCGCAAGCAAGCATGGGTCAAGCTGGGGCCGAGGGGGCGCTACTCCCCTTGCTGGCCGAGGCCAGGGCCGCCGCGGGGCAAGGGCCCAAGGAACCCAGTCCAACAGCAACCCAGGCCGCTGCCAACCCCCTGCGGGGCCAAACCTGCAGACAATCCATCCAGTAAGCAAGGCAAGTCCAGGTCAAACGCGCGTCAAGCTGGGGCCGAGGGGGCGCTACTCCCCTTACTGGCCGAAGTCACATATCTCTGGTTTCCCTTCAAAACGTGTTTGAATCCAATGCAACATCTGAAAAGTTGTCTGAGCATGTGTATTAGATTTGGATCAATAAAAGCCAAATTTGAGCACCAGAGCACCTGGCTGGAGCATAACTATAACATTCATGGTATAGTTTAGCATAAAACCATTCAAACTGTAAATTAAATGTAACTAGATGGCCATGTTTGCGCGATAACTGTATGGTATTTAATTGATTTTACGGGTTCTGTAGTGTATACCAAGTTTGAGAGAAATTGGCCCAGCCGTTCTTGAGATAGGAAACTGCTCCTGTCCAGGTGTGCACGTGCATTAGCATTTAGCACCCTACATATGGTAATGTGTCGTTCGATATGTGCCCGTTGATAGTCCCAAAATTCAGCACAATCGGCCCGGTAGCGGCTGAGTTATTGCAAGAATAAATTTATTTTATTTACTGGCGAATTCCCCTGGCGAGAGGTGCCTTCCGCTACCGTTTGTTGTCAAAGGTTCAATGGCCTGCCTGGGCCTGCCTGCCGAAGCCACCGATCCGATTTCGTCGGAAAATACGCGTAACGTTATCAAAACACGGTCGCAATCTTGAGTCATTTTCACAAAAGTTTATTGACTTTTCGATAATACTTTGGGTGGATATTGGTCAGAAAAGAATGCTCTTTCCGAATATGTAGGTTTCATAACGATTGATCATCGTTTTCAATACGTTTTGGTGTTGTAAAGGACATCGCGCTCCGTGCAAATCACATTTTCAAATTAATCTATTTTTCATTATTAAGGAAATGGTACGGATCATCAGTTTTTATTTGCTTTCCTATCATTACGCGTATATTTGTCTGCAAAATGGCACCACACCGATTTCATTCCGTCAAGCCGTTTTCCAGCGGCATCGATTTTCCCTCACAATGCACGAAATCGGTCATTTTTTCACAACCGGCGGTCCTGTCTTGCACGTGGCGCGTGCTATACTATGAAACCATGTCAATACGCTAGGCCCATCTCTCCTCTATCGAGTGGTGTAAACCGCTTCTCGCTGCGACCCTCCGTTGCCGATTTATACAGCCGGGAAGCGGGCGCCGCAGGCCGGTTTTCGTCCGATGTTCGTTTTGACCGTTTGCCATGTTAACCCTATGGCGCACGCGAGCGCGTGCTGACGGCGCACCCCTGGCCCGATCACCCCCAAATTTTAATACAGAGGTGACATCAATCCACCGATTCGGCATGCCAAATTTCACGCCGATACGCGGCGCCGTTCCGGCGCATTAAGACACATAAGGCATGACAGTCGCACGGACAACTTATAAATCATAATATAGACTAGAATACAGGTTTACGCGATAACTGTACGTTTGGATAGATATTGTTGATGGGGCCATTAGTTTGGTTTGTATGTTTATATAAGTAGGGTTGAGTTTGATAGTCGCTTTATATAATTGTATAGTAAGTAGGTAGGGCTTTTCGAGGAGCACTACGGATCCAAAAGTTTGGACATTGAATTATTTAAAAAAATACGCCCGCCCGCCGCCAACCGCAGACGCCGCACAAATAAAAAACGACCGCCTCCAACCGCAAAAAAAAAACACCGCAAACGCCGCAAAAAAATAAAAACCGCCCGCATCGCGCGCCCGCCCGCCAACCGCAGACGCCGCAAAAATCAAAACCGCCCGCATCGCACGCACGCCCGCCGCCAACCGCAAACGCCTCGAAAGAAACGGCCGCTCGCCGCCAAACGCTAAAACCGCAAAATGCGCCAAAGGCACGCCCGAAATGCCTACGCAAACGTCGCAAAAAAAAATAAACAGTCGCCCGCCCAACGCAAAAAAAAAGCAAAAACGCCTAAAAACGTCCGCATCGCACGCACGCTAACCGCCAACCGAAAACGCTTAAAAATCGCCCGCCCGCCACCAAACGCAAACACCGTAAAAAAGCGCCCGCTCGCCCCAAACGCAAACACCGTAAAAAGGAAACAAAAAAAATCGCCCGCCCGCCGCAAACTGCAAAAAAAAACGCAAAAACACCGCAAACAAATCAAAACCGCTCGCATCGCCCACCCGCCCGCCGCCAAACACAAACACCGCCGCAAAAAAACCGCCCGCATCGCACGCCTGCCCGCCGCCAACCGCAAAACACCGCAAAAAATGGCCGCCCGCCGACAAACGCAAACACCGCAAAAACGAAAACATCGCCGCAAAAAAACGCCCGCATCGCACGCCTGCCCGCCGCCAACCGCAAAAGGCCGCAAACGCCTTTAACAAAGGAAACTGCCCGCATCGCACGCCCATCCGCCGCCAATCGGAAAAGCCGCAAAAGACCCTACCCTACCCTACCAATATACATACCCTACCCATACCCTAGACGTACCCATACCCTACCCTACGTTTACCTTATACCCTACCATACCCAACTTAACCCTATCATACCCAACTTTACCCTACCCTACCTAAATGACAAACCTACCTCTACCCTATATCTTACCATACCCATACTTAACCCTACCCATACCCAAAACTACATCTATCTTATACACTACCCTACCCATAAAATAACCTACCCTACCCTACCCATACGTACCCTATCCTACCCCACCCTACCCATACGTACCCTACCCTACCCTACCCTACCCTACCCTACCCTATCAAAAGCCTACCCTACCTATACCCGGCATACTCATGCCCTACGCATACTTGACCGAGGAGGTTTACCAAATTTGAGCGCTATCGTCCTACCTGTTCTTGAGATATGTATAAATGGGCCCCTGCACGTGCGCACGCGCTTAATAAACTCCAGATGAGTTATGTGAGCCACCTATCTAAATTGTCCCCAAAAGTGTACAAAATTTGAGTGAAATCGACCCAGGGATTCATCAGATGTAGAAGCGGACCCCCTCACGTGCGCACGTGCATGAGTCCACCCTACCTGTGACACATGACCCTACATCGCTTGGTGAGTGCCCTGCCTGTCGACAGTCCAAGTTTCAGCGCAATGGGCCCAGAAACGGCTGAGTTATATGCAACTAAAATTTTCAAGGGCTTGCAATATCCGTAAGCGGGCGGTGCCTTGCAGCCTATGCCGTGCTGAATGGCAAAAGTGTAATGACATGCCGACTATAAGCCATCGATCGGATTTCATCGGAAAATATGTCTAACGTTAACAAAACACGATGGTATGCCTGACTCATTTTCACAGAAGTTTATTGACTTTTTGATAATATTTTGGGTGGATATTGATCAGAAAAGAAAGCGCTATCCGAATATGTGCGTTTCATGGCCAATTTTCAACATTTTCGATACGTTATCGTGTTGTAAAGGACAGCGCACTCGTCGCCCATCAAACTTTCAAATAAATCTTTCATTATTAAGGAAGTGATAGTAACAATCACTTTTTCTTTTCATTCATTGCATCACACGTACAATTACCTAAAAAATGGTACCACACCGATTTCATTCGGTCAAACAGTTTTCAAACGGCACCGATTTTTCCTCCACGAGGCACGAAATCGGTCATTTTTTCACAACAATTGGTCCTGATGTGCACGTGACGCGACCAACGTTATAAAACCATATCAATACGCTAGCTTTAGCTCTCCTCTATCGATCGGTGGCAACCGCGTGTCGCTGTGACAACTGGTCGTCAAGATATAGGCCCGGAAAGGGACACGCGTCGGACCGATTTCGGCCAATATCGCCATTTTTCGCGCCCCGTGCTAAACCAATGGCGAGCGTGCCTCGTGCTCCCGACCCTGTCAGAGACGCACCCCTGGTCGGGTCGCACCCAGATTTTGATACGATCGTTCGATTTGACCACGCTTCGTGCCTGCCAAATTTCACGCTCCTACATGGCGCCGTTCCGGCGCAAGACACCCAGATGTGGATGACACTTTTCGTTTGTGACACACGGACCGACAACTTCTCTTTTATAATATATCCGACTAGAATACAGGTTTACGCGATAACTGTATAGGTTCGAGATATATTAAGGGGATTATCAGTTTGGTTGTCAAAACTTCTAGGTTTAATAAGTAGAGTTTGGTAGTTTCTTCATTAAACTGTATAGTAGGTGTGTATGGCTTTTCGAGGAGCAATGGAGATCCTAATGTTGGGACTTTGAATTGTGAAACGCCGCCCGTCCGCCGCAAAACGCAAACACCGCAAAATGCGCCAAAGGCACGCCCGAAATGCCGACGCAAACGTCGCAAAAAATAAAGAATCGCCCGCCCGACGCAAAAAAAAAAAACGCAAAAACGCCGCAAAAATAAAACCGTTCGCATCGAACGCACGCTAACCGCCAACCGAAAACGCCTAAAAATCGCCCGCCCGCCACCAAACGCAAACACCGCAAAAAAGCGTCCGCTCGCTTCAAACGCAAACACCGAAAAAAGGAACCAAAAAAGCGCCCGCCCGCCCCAAACGCAAAACGCACGCCCGAAGCGCCAACGCAAACGTCGCAATAAATAAAAACAAATAAAAAATCGCCCGCCCGCCGTCAACCGCAAAAAAAACGCAAAAACGCCGAAAACAAATCAAAACCGCCCGCATCGCCCGCCCGACCGCCACCAAACAAACACCGCCGCAAAAAACCGCCCGCATCGCACGCCTGCCCGCCGCCAACCGCAAAACGCCGCAAAAAACGACCGCGTGCCGATAAACGCAAACACCGCAAAAGCGCAAACGCCGCCGCAAAAAACCGCCCGCCCGAATCGCACGCCTCCCCGCCGCCAACCGCAAAACGCCGCAAACGCCGCAACAAAGGAAACCGCCCACATCGTACGCCTAACCGCCGCCAATAGGAAAAGCCGCAAAAGGCCCTACCCTACCCTACCAATATACATACCCTACCCATACCCTAGTCCTACCCATACCCTACCCATACCCTACCCTACGATTACCTTATACCCTACCATACCGAACTTTACCCTATCATACCCAACTTTACCCTACCCTACCCAAACGGCAAACCTACCTCTACCCTATCATACCCATACCCAAAACTACCTCTATCCTATACAATACCCTACCCATACAATACCCTACCCTACCCTACCCTACCCTACCCTACCCATACCCTACCCTTCCCATACCGTACCCTACCTATACCCGGCATACTCATGCCCTACTCATACTTGACCAAAGAGTTTCACAACATTTGAGTGCTGTCGTCCTACCGGTTCTTGAGATATATAAATGGCCCCTGCACGTGCGCACGCGCTTACTGAGACTCCAGATGACTTATGTTATGTAAGCCACCTGTCTAAATTGTCCCTAACAGTGTACAAAATTTGATTGAAATCGACCCAGGGATTCATCAGATGTAGAAGCAGACCCCCTCACGTGCGCACGTGCATGAGTCCACCCCACCTGTGACACATGACCCTACATCGCTTGGTGAGTGCCCTGCCTGCCGAAAGTCCAAGTTTCAGCGCAATCGGCCCAGAAACGACTGAGTTATATGTAAGTACAATTTTCAAGGGTTTGCAATATCCCTAAGCGGGCGGTGCCTTGTAGCCTATGCCGTGCTGACTGGCAAAAGTGTAATGACATGCCGACTATAAGCCATCGATCGGATTTCATCGGAAAATATGTCTAACGTTAACAAAACACGATGGTATGCCTGACTCATTTTCACAGAAGTTTATTGACTTTTTGATAATATTTTGGGTGGATATTGATCAGAAAAGAAAGCGCTATCCAAATATGTGCGTTTCATGGCCAATTTTCAACATTTTCGATACGTTATCGTGTTGTAAAGGACAGCGCACTCGGTGCGCATCAAACTTTCAAATAAATTTTTCATTATTAAGGAAGTGGTAGTAAAAATCACTTTTTCTTTTCATTCATTGCATCACACGTACAATTACCTAAAAAATGGTACCACACCGATTTCATTCGGTCAAACCGTTTTCAAACGGCACCGATTTTGCCTCCACGAGGCACGAAATCGGTCATTTTTTCACAACAATTGGTCCTGATGTGCACGTGACGCGCCCTTCGTTATAAAACCATATCAATACGCTAGCTTTAGCTCTCCTCTATCGATCGGTGGCAACCGCGTGTCACTGTGACAACTGGTCGTCAAGATATAGGCCCGGAAAGGGACACGCGTCGGACCGATTTCGGCCAATATCGCCATTTTTCGCGCCCCGTGTTAAACCAATGGCGAGCGTGCCTCGTGCTCGCGACGCCGCCAGAGACGCACCCCTGGTCGGATCGCACCCAGATTTTAATACGATCGTTCGATTTGACCACGCTTGGTGCCTGCCAAATTTCACGCTCCTACATGGCGCCGTTCCGGCGCAAGACACCCAGATGTGGATGACACTTTTCGTTTGTGACACACAGACGTACAGACCGACAACTTCTCTTTTATAATATATCCGATAGATACTGAACTAAGAGATAAGGGTGATGCAACTGCAAGGGAGGGGGATGTTTCTCACAAGAATAAAAGGGTTGCCAAAGATGATAATCTACCTGAATGGGAAGTGCAGTCACCAACTCTCATAGTTCAAGACTGCACTGCCATAGAAACAATTATCCATGACAACATCATTAGTTACCATATATAGATTACACATTCAGTACCTACCATAAAATCCAAAAGACTTAGCTAAGAAAACAATATCAATGGTGAAATCCCCTTTGGCACCCTAAGCTCAAAATTGAAAAAGTACCTAACACCCCATATTGTCACAAACCATATGTCATCCTAGGAAATTGTTCATATGATCATTTAATGCTAGAAAAAGCAGGTACACTACAAGCAGAAATATTAAACCTAATCCAACCTGACCTAACCTTGACTTACCTAACCTTATCTGACTCCACAAGTAGTTGGGTGTTAGTTATATATGTTTTATGTAAAAAGTATCTAAAGCATTAAAGTGTGGTCTCACTTTTCAACCTTAGAAGGATGTGTTCTTCCTATTCACGTTTTTTGTGAATATATTTAGTTCTTAAAGGGTGCAAAGGGAGGAAATCACCATATGAATATTTGCTTCATCCATTGCCAACATCTCCATTCCCTGCCTTTTTGTGTCAGACCAAACCATTACGCTACATAATCCTTAAGGTAAATTATCCTTCCAACACATTTCCCAAGTGCAACATTGTTACAATGGTCCCTACATATTTTTTTATCACGCAGGCATTTTCAAAATGGAGGATTCTGAAAAATGGTCATGCTGTAACCTGTATTGGTCATAAATAAAGTAATGGTAGACTTTTGCTTTATGTTTTATAGTGGTGATGGAATGATGGTGCTTTACATAGCAATGCAAGAATTACCATGCAGCTAAAGACATCTTTCTTGACAACACCAATGCTATAGTCTGTTTATTTAACAATGGAGATCCACTCAAAGTGCTTAGGTGAAAAGCATAAGCACATGGTCAACATCCATACATTAACATTGGGCAGCTTAAAATATCAAGCTTACTATTGATTTTGCCTTTTGACCTTCTGTTCAATCCTAATGCTCGTCTCATGAGGTACCTACCGTAAACTGGGGTGACTTTGTATCACTTTTGACCAGTTTGGTACAATATCTTGAGATTTCACTCTGGAAACTGTTTCATCATACCAATTGGACAATTCTCTATCTAACTGAGTACAATAAATGCCTTGAAATTTATCATAAATATTTTATTTTTTTACCAAAAAATTGATCATTCTCACCCAGACGTCGGGGTGACTATGATCACTACATTAAAATCACCTTATGTGTGCCATAGGAGCCCTCAGAAGGGGCTTGTGTGATAAAATTACATGTTTTGAATAAAATCATAGGCTTTGCTTGACAAAAACTCACACATTTTACAGTAAAACTATGAATCATTGAGGTATTAAAATAAAGTTGCATGCTCTGGGTCTAAACTGACATTACAGAGCTACCTATAAGCAGCAAAATTAGCTACTTTAACCTCTGACTTCAAGATTAAGTAACAGTCACAGATGTCCTAAGCCACAGGCTACCTGTTCTACATCACACTTTGTCTGCTGGTGGCTGTGGGACCACTTGCCACACTGTTCATGCCCCTCCCAGCTGATTGTCTTTTTCACTTCCCATTGACGCTCCAATTACCACTGAGATAGAGCAGCTCAATGCTCATCCTCCATCATCAGTACCTATCTAAGCCTTTCCTTTCTCTTTCTTTATCTGGGTCTTTCTCATCTTTACCCTTATTTTTGCTGGAGATGCTAGCGAATTTATACTTCATGCCAATGACAACAAAAAAAAAACAAGCTGTGACATGAACATGATTATTCTAAATGGGACCCAAAGTGTCTGATATAATGCTTCATTGCTTTATTTAACTATTGGCATAGAAAATACAGTTCACAGCAGCTAATTGCTCATTTGAGGCCCAAAATTGGTCTACAGGGTGTTTCACTAAAAGTGTCAAAAAGTAAAAGGCCCTTATGCACATAATAACAATGTTTTCTATGGACATTTGCACATCATTCCATCCGCGATTGTTGAACATTTGAATATATAAAAATGATATCACCGTCACTCAAACCTATTCCACATATCCGCCGCTTCTTTTGATGCACCGTTTCGGCACGTGTCCGGAGGTGCCTCACAGCCCGTTTTCATCTTCAGCGTCCAGACTGTCGGCAAATCCTTGCATTGTGCTCTTCAGCTCCAAAAGTGATGCGACTTAAGTCTTCCTCAGCTCTGCGAGAGCTACTGACCAAAACCAGAAGGCTAGCGGTGACAGATCGGGGCCTCGCGCTGGCCAGGGGCGGGCGGTGAGGCAGCTGATTATTCGGCCCGGGAACGGAACTTCTGGTCCAGCCAGTTCTTGGTGGCTACAGCCGTTACAGTGGGGGCATTCCACGATAGATCGACCAAAATTTTATCAGATTTACACCCGACCATTTTTGATTTTGATGAAATCTTGTCTACAGGGTTCTCTTATGCCCTGAAGTCAATGGTGACAACGCCAGACCCCTACGGTCAGCGGTTTAGGAGATATAGCCCCGGGCATTTTGACGAGGTCACTCTGCAGAGTGATTTTTGAAGTGCTATATCTCCTAAAGGAATGAAGGAAATGCATTAAACCTTTGCATCGTTGTGATCGTGGTGAAATGGGCAATTAATTGGCCATCTCGGATTTTCAAAAAAATGATTTTGATTTTTAGCTGTGACGTCATCAATTTTTAAACTTTCTGGCTACCCCCCTAGTACATTAAAATTTGCCATTATTTTTGCTCAGAAATAAAGTTCCGTCAATTTCCTTTCGACTGGGAAAAAACAAAAATGGTACTCTTTCTACAAATATTTTATTTTATTTTTTGAAAATCGCACTACAAACTCTGATTTACAGAATCGGGTTATTAAGCAATATAAGACACATCTGCGAGGACCAGTTACTTCCAAAAAGAGGTTATCTGGGTTTCGGCATATAATATTCTTCTCTTTAACTTCACTTTTGATAAAAAAAGAACTTTAATATTACTTGCACAGGAGTCAATATAATGGCAAAATTATACATACTTTTGAGCTGCCACAGCTGCCTTGTTTATCAACGTAGCTCAAATGACCAACCGACAGTCGATTTGCAAAGCATATTTACGAACCGACTAATTATAAACGAACAAAATAATTGGTAGCTTCAGGAAGGCAAAAGGTGGTGTAATGTGACTAGGTATTTCATCAGCGAATCATCATTTTCAACGCTGGATGCAATAAAAGCCATAAACAACGGAGTGCATTTCTATTGCAGTTGCAATAACAGACGGCAAAGCACCAAGACAGGAACGAGATCACGGCCACACAAACACACTTTTTACTTATTTGAGCTACGTTGATAAACAAGGCAGCTGTGGCAGCTCAAAAGTATGTATAATTTTGCCATTATATTGACTCCTGTGCAAGTAATATTAAAGTTCTTTTTTTTTTTGTTATCAAAAGTGAAGTTAAAGAGAAGAATATTATATGCCGAAACCCAGATAACCTCTTTTTGGAAGTAACTGGTCCTCGCAGATGTGTCTTATATTGCTTAATAACCCGATTCTGTAAATCAGAGTTTGTAGTGCGATTTTCAAAAAATAAAATAAAATATTTGTAGAAAGATTACCATTTTTGTTTTTTCCCAGTCGAAAGGAAATTGACGGAACTTTATTTCTGAGCAAAAATAATGGCAAATTTTAATGTACTAGGGGGGTAGCCAGAAAGTTTAAAAATTGATGACGTCACAGCTAAAAATCAAAATCATTTTTTTGAAAATCCGAGATGGCCAATTAATTGCCCATTTCACCACGATCACAACGATGCAAAGGTTTAATGCATTTCCTTCATTACTTTAGGAGATATAGCACCTCAAAAATCACTCTGCAGAGTGACCTCGTCAAAATGCCCGGGGCTATATCTCCTAAACCGCTGACCGTAGGGGCCTGGCGTTGTCGCCATTGACTTCAGGGCATAAGAGAACCCTATAGACAAGATTTCATCAAAATCAAAAATGGTCGGGTGTTAGGCCTTGGTCGATCTATCGTGGAATGCCCCAGTGGTTGTTTCTGATAAATTGGGGGCTTGGCTATTTCTGATGTTGAAATAAGCTTCTTGTTATCTTAAGAGGCCCTAAAAAAGACCCTGACCTTTTCAAAGATTTCCGCCGAGAGGTGGGGGCGACCCGCCTTTTTTGGACTGGAACCGGCATCAAAGGAACCCTTTTAAACCTCTCAAGAAGCCCTTTGAAACTTTTATAATCTGGGTCGTAGCGAGGTGAGAGAGTGAAACGTTTCCTGAAAAGTCGGCGTACGGTTTCAATGTTTCTGACAGCACCAAATGTAAGTGTAATCCACCGCTCCCGTTGCGGTGTAAATAACCTGTTCTTGTTCTGCATAAGGAAAAAAACGACTAGTAACTTTGGCCTCCTGCCCTTGCTCCGTATGAGTGTAAAATATATCTTAAGTGGCCAAAGCATAAATGTCCAAAAATTTGCAACAAAGCCACGTGGCAACCACGTGCTTTGCGTATTTTATGTATCTTTAATAAGCATTTTCTTTTTGACATTTTTAGTGAAACACCCTGTATGATCAAAGTCACCCCGGGTATCATTGTCACCCCGGTTTACGGTATTCATTTTAAACTGTTACATAAACAGGCCATATATAGCTACAGAAAACTTAGTGTAGGTACCCACTAAAGTCATAAAGCAGGTGTCACACTTACCTATAATCTACAACGTACAACCTAAAATCTACCACCTAAAGCCTAAAACCTACAGCCTAAAACTGGACGACCGCAAAAACAGGGCACCTAGCGATTTGATCAAGGCTCTTGAAATTCACTCACACAAACCACATGGCAATTACTGTGTAGAAGGCACTAAGAGGGGGAGAACTTCTCAACAGTCATGTGACCTAATATGCCCTCCGGCGCCGTTTTCACCAGCGTCCCTAAAACCTACCCTACAGCAGGCATCGGTAAAATCCTTTTCGAAAGGATTGCATTCCCAATCCACATTCCTAGTGCCGCAGTGGATTGCATTCCTGCCCGCAATCCCCTTTTTTCACTTGGATTGTGATCAAATCCGCAATCCTTTTTTGCAATCCTGTTGTATTATTATGTGCACTAGTAGATCTGGGGGAGGGAGGGGGGCATAGGGCCGTGCTTCCATGCCCAAATCACCCATTTCTAGTACCTAGTCTTGCGAGTAATTCCTATCTAAGGCACAGGTATTTTATGGGAAAAATTTTTTGCCTCAAACACCCCCACATTTAAACCTCTACCCAACCAGTGTTTTATATTTTAAAAACTCGCCCTCAAATACGTAATTTTTCCATTCCTATGTAGTTCATCAGCGTATATTATTTTGAGCGTTTAAATTAAAAGCGTTTAAATTATTTCAAGTTTCAATGTAAAGCCCTTGATAGCAAAGTGCATTAAGCCGATGAAGCCGATCTCATAATTTTCAATCGCAACAAACCATTTCAAAGCACTAATCAAGCACAATCCGGATTGGATTGCAAAAATTGGAAGTATGATGCAATCCAATCTGCAATCAAATCCTGTTTTTTGGAATGGATTTCAAATCCAGGTGCAATCCACCAAAAAGGAATGCAATCAGGATTTTGCAATCCTGCAATCACAATCCTACCGATGCCTGCCCTACAGCACCTCTCCTTGGTTGCAAAAAACAAGTGTGCCACATGCTTTACTTCTACACAACTATTTTTATTCAAAAATTATCCAGAAAAAGAGGTGCATGGCGAATGAAAAAGTAAATATCATGGTGACAAAGCAAAAACATTCAATGATGTAACGTGCGGCAAAAGGGAGCGAAAGTGGCGCACTTTACTCACGCTTTTCGCGGAGCTTTTTCTTGAAGTCGGGCGCACTTCTCCTCTTCTTATCGAAGTAAATGCAGTACCCCATGAAAAGGGTGCCACAAACTGCGGCAATCCCAACTGTTGTTCGAGATAACATCGTCATTTGAAGGATGCGCGGGGCGACGACCAGCACTCGTCACACGCGGCTTTGAGAAAGGAAGATTCGGGGCACGCAAGGATGACAGTAAATTTGTATTTCAAAAGCAAAAAATAGAAAGTTGATGACGTCATAGAAACAGTCATAGTTCATGGGTCATAGCTTGGGTCATAGATAAAAGTCATGGGTTCACAAAAGTAGCATAGGGTAAATTGTTTATAGAAGTCATGGGTAGCACAAAAATCCATGCTTTAAAAGCGTCGGGTAAATTGTGGTTGGAGCCTGGAGGTAAAATGAATAGTACTAAACACACGCCGGGCCGGTACTTGGCGCCAACCACACCGGGATATGGGGCTGGGTAGGTTGAACACCAGCCGTATGCACCAGTGCCCGACCTCCCCAAGACTAGGCCGTAGGCGTCCAAGTGACACTTGAAGCCGAAGGTAGTGACTAATGACACTATGCGGTATTTTACACAAATCGGCTAGTGGCTCAGCGCGAATCGAAACCGCCTAGTGACACTTGAAATCAAGTGTCACTAGGGCCTTACTTATTAGCTTCCTCTGCTGTGCGCCATCTCGAACCGGCCCCTGGGCCACGCGTAGGTACCGTACCTACCTAGCGACACGGGGTAAGTGGCATTCGAATGAGCGTCAAAAATCATGAAGCAAGTAATCCAGTCTTTCTGAATAATCCTTTCAGATTTGACCTAAGGTCAACGGCTTAGCCTGCAGGGGGGCAAAAAAGCTAACAAGAATAGTTTTTCCGCAATAATTTTCACATAAAACTTGCACGAGCTTACTTTAAGGAGCATCGCGTTCCAGTCGTCAAGACGCATCGAATGAACTATGACCTCAAAAGGTCAACTCAAAAAGTTGACCTTAGGTCAAGGTCATGGCCTGACTGGAAAAGGCCATGTTGCATGTGGCAGTCGATGGCCGTATCGTCGAGCCGGACAAATATGCTCGACACAATGTAAAGAATTCTTAGGTAGCGAAAAAAAACCATCCGTGACCCGATATGGCCTCAAGGGACATAACGAGGGGTCACGCGTGTTTTTCAGGTTCATTGTGTTGTTGGTGTTATGTTTACTTGTAATTCGATGCTTAACCCGCGCCCCGTTGGGCTCTGCCGAGCAACGCGCCCTGTTGGGGGGGGGCAATTTGGCCCCCACCCCCTAAGATCTCGAAAACCACGCAACCTAGCGACAAGCGGCAAACGGTGTTCGATAGCCCTATCAGAGAACTACCTTGTGTCCTAATTTTATTGACCTAGGTCAAACCGATGACGTCACAGGTCAGGTCAAAGGTCGAAGTTTCACCGTTTACAGGCATTTCAAGAAATGCGTTGTAAAATCGAGTAAAATGCATTTCATTGAAAATCATCGATAGGGAAATGTTCTTCAAACACATATTTTGCTATTTGAGGTCACTGATACCAGGTCAGGTCACAGAGGTCAGGTCACTGAGGGTCACAATATGAAAATATGTGATGCATGTATTATGGTCCATTTTATATGTCAAATACGATTATGTAGATCAGGCAGCCTTTGGGGTCAGTTAAGATTATGTTCTGGTGAAGGTCAGGTCAAGTTCAGGTCAAGGTCAGGTCAAATTAGGTTAAATTTCAAAGTTGATATTTTTGCATAGAATGGGTATCAATTCGATGCAGCTCGTCACGGGGAGTTCAATGGTGGTCTTTGTTTTGCCCTACGTGGTCTAGAATCGCTAAAAATTGAGCTAAAAAATCTGACGTCATCGTTTTGAAGTTTTTTTTTTTTTTTGCTATAACTTGGCCAAAAACGAGCTATCGATCTGAAATTTGGTATGTCTATAGAAGAGCGCAGGGACTATCACATTTGTTCCGTTTTTTTCGAAATTCGGATTTTTTTTGGATTTTTTAAGTTTTTCTTTTAAAAATTCAATTTTTTTAACTTTTGGGGTTAAAACCCAAAATTTTAAAAATCCGAAATAACAGTTTTGTAGCGCCGCTTTTTGTCTACTAGACCATATAAAGAACTTTGAAATTGCTTAGTAACTGTAGATTTGGTGAGCGTTTTAAGATTGCATGTTTTTTTGCTCATTTTTGCTCGAAAATGACCTCGGTTTGACTTGACCTCAATAACTCCTGACCTAAGGTGACCTAAGACTTGAAATTTGGCGTGAAGGTTCAAATTGATGCCCGGGAAGGTACTGAAAATTTGGCGGCGCTGCGCAGTGGCGGATCCAGGGGGGAGGGGCAAAATGGGCATTTGCCCCCCCCCCCCAAACGGCATAATTTTAACATTACGCCTATGGACGATGCATGGAAAGAATCGATAAATGGTTATGGTTTGACCCCCCCCCCCCCCCAAAAAAAAAACTCTGAGCTGGATCCGCCTCTGGCGCTGCGCGCCGCCGTTTTCTTGCTATTCAGGAAAAACCAAAGGGGGGGGGGGCAAATTGGCCCCCAACGGGGCGAGGGTTAACCCTCGCCGGCTAAGGGGGCGGGTGCCCCCCCCCCCCGGGTTTTTCGCGATAGCTTCCAACACGCTGGCGATAGAGTGCTGAAACTTGGCATACCTGACCTTTGATTCAAGCCGGATCTTTTGCCACCAACCGCATTTTCGGGTCAGGTCAGGTCACTGACCTGTGACGTCATAAGTGAGCCTCTGCATGGTCTTCAGATGTCGCAACTTCGTTACGCCCTCACTGCCAGAGGAGCTTTCGCAGGGAAATGAAACTTGCAGGATGATCTAACCCGCGCCCTGCTGGGGGTCCTGGATTTCCACGCCCTGCTGGGGGGGGGGGTGTTTGAACACACCCCCTTGTAACTCGGCTCCTGGGCCACGTAGCGATACGCGGAAGGCGGCGTTCGAAAGGGCGTCAAAAATAATGACGAAATCATTTCGGTCGATTTTTTGGTCAGGTCAAAGGTCAGGTCACCAGAGGTCATTGAAGGCAAAATTTCGCCGATTTCCAGGTCGAATGTCGAAAATTTCCAAGAAGCCAACGCATAACTCGGGAACCAATAGAGCTACAGCGCCGCGGAAAAGCGCATTCAATAGCTCTTTTAACGCCCTTTCTGAGTAATTCTCTCAAATTTGACCTAACGTCAACGGTTTTGCCTGCAGGGGGCAAAAACTGCAAAAATAGCCGATTTTTTCGAAAACAGTTTTTCTGCAATAACTTTTGACCCAAGCCTTGTACGAGCTTACTTTTACCGGCATCGTGTTCCTCTCGTCAAGACGCATCGAATGAACTATGACTTGACCTTGAAAGGTCAACTTGAAAATTTGACCTCAGGTCAAGGTCATGACCTGACCGGAAAGGGTCATGTTGCATATCAGTCGATCCGTATCGTCGAGCTGAACACATCTAAGGCGTTCTCATCGCTCTAGCATGCCTCTATCAAAAGTTATTTGCGAAAAACTGTTAGATACCATTTGTGACCTAAGATGACCTCAGGGCATAAACAAGGGTCACGGACACCATTTTCAAGTTCAGTGTGTCTAAACCACTTGTAATTCGGTGTTTGGGAGTGTTTATAATGTCTTTCATCCAAAAGAGGCGCATTTCAATTTTCTCCCATTGACTTATACCTAATGGGGAGGTCGCAAAATTGACCTGACCTTAGGTCATCGATATCAAAATTCTGAGATATACATTTTGTACATGCTATTGCTCTTAGCAATCGAGCTGAAAGTTTCAAAGCGATCGGTCACTCGGTGTAGCTATGACAGACATTGAAAGTTTTTATGAGGTGAGGTCACTTCAAGTGACCTGGTGACCTGACCTTGAATGACCTTGGTCTGAAATTTTAACAACATGTGCAGAAATGATGTATGATAAGGTGTACCAAAAACGGCGGCGCTCCGCGCCGCCGTTTTTGAGATATTCGCGAAAAACCACAAGGGGGGGTGTTCAAACACCCCCCCCCCCCCAGCAGGGCGCGGGCTAATATCCATTACGGGTCTCACAACTTGTATATCTCTGATTTTTCCTAAAGGTCATATGAGGTCAGGTCATTTTCGTGACCTCACCATTATAAGTCAATGGGGAAAAATGATGAACTGTTATTCTAGCGCCGGTAACGATCTCCAACTATCTCAAGCACCCAGAATCGTGATCTGGTGCACTCCTTGTAAGGTTAGATACGCCTCACTTTTGCAATGTTGACCTTGCGTGACGTCATTTATGACGTCATAAGTGACGTCATAAATGACGTCACTAATGGATAAATTATCATAATGACGTCATTAGGGTCATATTAGTTTTTCGTCAATAACTCCCGATCAAATTAAGCTAGCGAGTCGGGAAAGCCACCAATGGACTCAGGAAGACCTGCCGAATCGAATGATATGCGATACTTCGATAAAGTTCGTGACCTGGGGGCGCTGACCTGACCGTGACCTGAGGTTAACACCCTAAGTTGACCTCGCCCAAATAAAAAGTATATCATTCGACGCGCCTGAGCGAGGCCAACACGATGCTGCCAAAACCGCGGCTCTGCGGCCGTTTTTTGCGAAGTTATTCACCAAAAACGGAACCGTACATACCTTGGGGCACTTGACCTGACCTCAGAGGTCACCGGTTGACCTAGGACCTTAAAATCGGGTATCAATCTCTGCGTCTCGTAACGGCGTACACGCTCGTTTTTTCCACGACGCGCTAGCTCCACCAGGGGCGAAAAGGCGAGGGGGGTCTTGTCTTACCCCCCCCCCCCCACCTTGGCCGACGCGTATGTAGAAAACCAATAGGTCCGGCGAGGGTTAAAAGTGCTTAGAATAACGTTAGTCTAAAAGAGGCGCCTTTTAACTTTCTTCCATTGACCTACAGTGAAGACACTGGAGAGCTCGCAAAGTTGACCTGACCTTAGGCCAGGTCAGTAATATTAGGCCACCGATATCAAAATTCCTAGATGTACAATGTGAGCATACTGTTGATCTTATCAATGATAATTGAAAGTTTTAAAGGGACCCTCCCACCTTAACATTAGATTTGAGTTGAGATAGCCGGCACTCACAAGATCGAGAAATGCCTTAACCCGCGCACCGACGGGGGGGCGGATATCCGCCCCCCCTGAGGTTTTTCGCGAATAGCGGGAAAACCGCGGCGCGTAGCGCCGCGAAATTTGGTATGACTATAACCACATCAATTTTACACATGGTGTGCAAGTTTGAATCTCCTACCTTTCAAGGTCAGGTCACCAGGTCACTTTGAATGACCCAACCTCAAGTCACTTTTTTTGCAACTTTGTCACCGTGCCAGAGCTACAGTAGATGTCGGAGGCCTTTGAAAGTCGCAGGATGTTATTAGGTCATTAGTAGCTACAATTTGTATATCTCGGAATTTTGATATCGGTGACCTAAGGTCAGGTCAATTTCGCGACCTCCCCATTATAAGTCAATGGGGGAAAAATCAACTCCCTGTTTTTACCACTAAAACGGGTCGGAATGGCCCCATATACCATACATGACTTCATATACGATCAACCTTCACTACCTTGAGGTCTGTTTTGCTGTTGGGCAGCTGTGAGGTCATGTGACGTCATCAAAGGTCACCAAAGGTTTTTGGCCAATAACTCCGTACAGGAACAAGATACAGACGCGTGGATGGTCTCATTGTGTTCAGCTCGTCAAGACGCATCGAATGATATACATGATGACCTCGAGGTCACGTGACCTGAGGTCAACCTTTGACCTTGACCTTTCGAGATCAACATATATATCATTCGATGCGGATTGACGAGAGGATCACGATGATGCCCTTAGTTTGTTCCTATCTTGACTAATTCGAAAGTTATTCGAGAAAAACTCTCTCCATATCTAGCGCCGCCATTTTGACTTTTTCGACCCCTGTGACGTCATCTTTGACCTGACCTGAAAATGACCTTTGTAAAAATTGTAGATCTTGGCCGTGCGTATCCGATGCCGTTTACCGCTTGCCGCTATCTTGCTTCGTTCTCGAGATCTCAAGGGGGTCATCCGCCCCCCCCCCGTCGGTGCAAAGTTGGCGCAGACCACCGTCGGTGCGCGGGTTAAAGGTAGTGTGCCAGCTTTCCTGGACCGTATGAAGTTAATGGCCCAGCTAAGGAGAACCGGATTTTTAGAACTTATCCATGCCTTCAAAACTCATGGAAACGTCTTAAATTCTTCAAATTTTGAGCACCTCAGTGCGAAATTCGCCCCGACGGGTTGTCGGTCCAGACTTGTAAACGATTCAAAAAATTCAATCAATTCAATCACGACTCACTTGATGAAATGACCGATTCAATCATAACTCAATCAAACAGTCTGATTTTCCAAGCGATTCAATCACGACTCATGGACCTTGTGATTCAACTCAATCACGACTCATCCCATTATGAGTGATTCAGGGAATGACTCAACTCATGATTTAACTCAACGCGATTCAATCAAGATGTTATATAAAATATATACATATGTGATATCAATTTAAGACATTTTTGGAAACTGATACCAACCAAATACACTAGGAAAATACCAAAAAACATAGAAAAGTACTAAATCTATGCTTGCTCACAAATGTCCTGATGAAACAGGGTATTGAAAATATAAAGATTAACATGGTATTTAAAACATGTGTGTTGAGCAATGTGCGCCTGCTTACTGCTACTATTAACTTGATTACTATACTGATTTTAGGGCACTGGAAAGACACTTTACATTCATTTTTTAATCTTCATGCATTAACATTTATGTATAATTTTGTGTTTACAGTTTGATTAAAAACTTAAAACAAAATTTTTATGTTTTATCAATACTGATAGCAGTGCGCATTTATAATACTGACAAAATACCTAAAATTTTTGCAGTGCATTGTGTGTGACTATGATGCAAATGCCACATATATTTCTACATTATATAGTACTAAATATGGTCATAACTTCAATTTCCAGCACATGTTGATTGAATCATTTTATTAATTCAATCAACTTGAATCGATGAGTTGCCGATTCAATCACTAGCAGTTGCCATGTGTGACCGATTCAATCAGGATTCATATGGTGACAAGAGGTGATTCAACCGACTCAATCACAGTGAGTCGGCATTTTCAAGCGATTCATGAGAATCGATTCAATCAGAATTGAATCGCTTACAAGTCTGTGTCGGTCGTACCCCAACCACATTTCACACCACTATGAACAATAAATGCACACACTGAAATCGCTATTACCGATATACTTATCCAATCAAGTTTCGATTAACCCGTTCATCATCATCTCCTGCGGTTTCGAACACGCCTGTTAGGTGGTGCGATAGACCGTGCCCAAAGCCAGGGCCCCGGTAACATGAGGTAGCCGAGTCGGGGCAGCGTGCGCTGACCCAAGCCGGGGCCGCGCGTCCTCCCGGTGTCATGTGATAGCCCGGGGCTGCCCGCGGGGATGCGGTAGACCGCGCCCAAAGCTGCGGCCCCGGCTTGGGTCAGCGCACGCTGCCCCGACTCGGCTACCTCACGTTACCGGGGCCCTGGCTTTGGGCGCGGCTTCTGCTCATACTTTGTGGTGCGGTGGTGGTGCGTCGCGCCGCGCGCTCTGACTTCGGCCAAGAAAAATGCGTCAGCTGATCATTGTCATTTCTGCCACTCGTGTGTGGTGAAATGGGGTCATAACTTAAGAGACGGCTTTTTCATATCAATTATTTTACATAAAATCATATTTCAAACCATAAATAATGTTCGACAGACAAATAAAAGAAACAATACCAATACAGGCTTACAGCTTAAGGCTCGACATTGTGTTGTCTACGTTTAGACAGCTGATAACTCATTCCCGTACGTCGTAACTCTATAATGACCTTTGCTTATTGTCACATGTGCGCCGCATTCGCGATTGTTGCCGACGCCTGTTTGCAGGTCAGCCCACTACAGTTGTTATACATATCGAAAAACCGATAAACTTTTAGGCGAAAAAGGCACTATTCCAGGCCCATTTTTGATTTTTTTTTTGCAATATTAGTTAAAAACAGAAGCTTCTTATCCTAGGAAAAATAAAATGGGAAATCTTTCAAAGGTGGCACACTACCTTTAAATCGGAAATCTTGAATTTCAAAATTGCAGCATTTTGATTCAGAGGGGCTAATGCATAGGAATACCCCTCTGAATGTGTCACGTCAGCGCAGATATCTAACGATTTTTAAATGTTTGACTAAAACGTTCTGTAGCACGCGGTGGTATATGCTGCTTTGCGCGCAATAAATGCCGAACTTTCAGCTGCCAAACTATTGCTTCCAAATAAAGTCGCTAGGAACAGCGGAGATCCCAAAAAGTAAACAAAAGTAAAAGTCGAATATCTTGAAAACCGGTGAATATTTTTCGGTGAAATTTGGTAGATATTCGTTTTCGCTCTTTCTGAACCGAGCGACATCACTTTCATGCCAATTCATAAACTTTTTTGAAGGTGGGAGGGTCCCTTTAAGTGATCCGTCACTCTCTGTAGCTACATATGACAGGCACCGACACTTTTTTATGAGGCGAAGTCACTTGACGTGACCTGGTGACCTGACCTTGAGCGACCTTGGTCTGAAATTTTCACAAAATGTGCGAGAAGCCAGAAGGTGTATGATAGGGTGTGCCAAAAACGGTCAAAACAAATGACGTCAAACCACAAATGACGTCAGAATGACGTCATGTTCTGCCATTTTCGACCCAAAAAAGGTTTCGCGAGAAGAGCTTTCAGGCCCACAGGATACAAAAAAAAGATCAAAACGTAAAAGGTGAAGAATTGACAGGGCTACAAAACTGCTCTCTCGGATTTGTGAAATTGTTGGATTTTGACCCCCAAAAATAAAAAGTGATTTTTTTCGGATATATTAGCAAAATAAAATCCAAAAAGTTTTTCATTTCGAAAAAAGGATTACATATGATAGTACATACCGTCTTCTAGCTACATACCAAATTTCAGATCGATATCTCTTTTTTTGGCCAGGTTATAGCGAAAAAAATGTTCAAGAATGATGACGTCAAATTTTCAAACTCAATTTTTGGCAATTGTAGACCACGTGGCGCAATCATAGGCGCGGGAGCCGGGGGGCAGTGGGGGCAGCTTGCCCCCCCCCCCCAACTCTTGGGCCGTGGGGGCGGTGCCCCCACAACTTTGAGACGAAATACTGCACTTTTTTGCAAATGTTTTTCTTTTTTGTTGAAAAAGCCAAGGGATGAAAAATAAGTGGCCTAAAACCGGTGAGAAAACTAGATTTGGGGGTACCCTAGGTTCATCTCCATTATGGTGTGCCCCCCCCCCCCCCAGTCTGAAAGTACAGTTCCCGCGCCTATGGGCGTAAAACAAAGACCACCATTAGACTCCCCGTGACAAGCTGCATCGAATCAATACCTACCCGTTTTATGCAAAAATATCAACTTTGAAATTTGACCTAATTTGACCTGACCTTGACCTAACCTTCGCCAGAACGTAACCTAAACTGGCCCCAAAGGCTGGTTGACCCACATAATTACATCTGTCATATAAAATGGGTCATAAAACATGTATTACACGACACTTTCTTATTATGACCCCCAGTAACCTGACCTCTGTGACCTGACCTGGTATCAGTGTCCTCAGGTAGCAATATATGTGCTTGACAAACAATTTTACATCGATGATTTTCAATAACTTACAAATTTACTCGATCTCACACACTGGCGGATCCAGGGGGGCACGGGGGCCATGCCCCCCCCCAAAGGCCTAAAGTGGCCTGTTTGCCCCCCCCCCCCAAACGTCAGAAAAATTGTTAAATAAATATACCTTGATGGAGGTTTTTAGCCACTTGGTGAAGTAAACCTTTCCACAGCATAATATGGAAGCAATATGGTAGCAGTGAGGGTCAGTCAAAAGTTGCGCGAGTGGAGTCGACCTTCAAAAAAGACTGTTGTTGGCACGTGTTTATGGCGCGGTAGCTGGGAGTTGGCGGTGTTTCGCGTGGTGTGGCATCACTGGCGGATCGGGGGGGGGGGGCACGGGAGCCTGAGGTGCCCCTGACAGGCCCGTGGTGCCCTTGCTAGGTCTGTGGTGCCCCTGGACCCTGGCAGGCCTGTGGTACCTCTGGCGGGCCTAGGGTGCCCCTGCTAGGCTGCTGATGCCCCTGGGACCTGACAGGACTGTGGTGCCCCTGACAAGCCTAAAGTGCCCCCAACAGGCCCGTGATGCCCCCGACAGGCCCAAGGTGCCCCTGCGTGATGCCGTGATGCCTGCGAGGCCGGTGGTGCCCCTGCGAGGCCGGTGGGACCCCTGACAGGCCCATGGTGCCCCTGACAGGCCCATGGTGCCCCTGCGAGGCCGGTGGTGCCCCTGCTAGACCGGTGGTGCCCCTGGCAGGCCTGTGGTGCCCCTGCTAGGCCGCTGGTGCCCCTGGGCCCTGACAGGACTGTGGTGCCCCTGACAGGCCCAAGGTGCCCCTGCAAGGCCGGTGGTGCCCCTGTAAGGCCTGTGGTACCCCTGCTAGGCCTCTGGTGCCCCTGACAGGCCCATGGTGCCCCTGTGAGGCCGGCGGCGCCCCTGGCAGGTCTCTGGTGTCCCTGACAGACCTGAGGTGCCCCTGACAAGCCTGTGGGGCCCCTCACAGGCCCGTGGTGCCCTTGCTAGGCCTATGGTGCCCCTGGCGGGCTGGTGGTGCCCCTGCTAGGCCGGTGGTGCCCCTGACAGGCCTGTGGTGCCCCCGGGCTCCAAGGGGGTCATGACCCATGTGGCCCCCCTTGGATCTGCCACTGATACATATTATATTGATTTGTAATGGCATTATGGCTTATGCAATATGCAATTTACACTGGCGGATCCAGGGAGGGGACATTAAAGGGACTATCCCACCTTTAACATGGGGTTTGAGTTGAGATAGCCAAGTTTGCGGCGAGGTTCAGAAACCACTATCTATCTAGGTTGCAACCCCCGCGGCCTCTTGGTGTTGAAGAAATTCGTTCCCTTCATTTGAAAATGGGCCTTGTATATACAAGGCCCTATCTTCAACATGGAGCGACCGTTAGTGTGACGTCACCTCATTTAGTCATTCTGGTTTAAATGGGTTTTTTCGTTGAAAAATCGCTTAAAACTTGGTCTGAACTTTGTTGTGGTGCCTACAGAGTAAAAAGAATCAGCTTTATGACAGTAATGTGGCCTGGGGAAGGAGGTAATTTTGGGCTGTGACGTCACATATTTGAAAGTTTGTGTTTGTAATATGGGAAGCCTAAGATGTTTAATGAAAAATAAGTGCCAGAACCGTGTTCCTGGTCATCCAATCTATAAAGTCGGGCACAATTTAACTGGTTTTAACAACATTTTAGAAGGTGGGATAGTCCCTTTAAGGGCCATGCCCCCTTCCCAGAGGCCTAAAGTGGCCCCCGTTTGCCCCCTCCCCCAAGCGATAATGAAACATAGTTCAATCAGTGCCTGTCCCAGGAGCCGAGTTAGACGGGGGTGTTTTACCACCTCCCGGCCCACAAAGGGACCCAAGCACTGACTCGAAGCGGGTTAACTGGTCGACAAAAGCAATGGTAAGTGTTTACAAAGTAATATAAAGGCATGGGTCGGGTGGGCTACCATTTATATATTTTTATTTTTAGTTAAAAAAAAATATTCATAGTGTCTCAGGGCTGTGACGAAAAATAGGTGGCCTAAATCCGATGAGAAAACAGGATTTGGGGGTACCCTAGGTTTGGCTCCTGCAAGAGTTGCCCCCCCCCCAAAAAAAAAAACGCAAGCCTGGATCCGCCAGTGATCTCACAACACATTTCTTGAAATGCCTGCGAACGGTGAAAATGCGACCTTTGACCTGACCTGTGACGTCATCAGTTGAACCGAGGTCAATGAAATTTGGTCACAACTCACAAAGTAGTTCCCCGGTGGGGCTATCGAACGCCATTTGAATTTTGAAAATCGGCCGTTAACTTTCCGAGATCTTATGGGGTGCCGAAACGCCCCCCCCCCCCCCACCCCTACGGGTGGTAGGGTCCGCCGATAGCCCTACGTGGTGCACGTTAAATAAAACCGCTTATTTAGCGACAAACCTCCTCAAGTTTGCCCCCCAGAGCACTTTTCACTTAGCGGGGGCGACTTGCCTCACTCTCCCCCAATGAGAGGTTGACCTGACGCTATAGTTCGTTTTTTTTTTTCAAAAGGACGCTGGCTCTAAGTTCATTATCGAGGCTCCCACGTGAGTTTCGGCGGCTTCAGCGTTTGGCTTGGTAGCTATAACGAGCATTATAATTCTTTCCTGAGGTTAGGTCACTTGGCGAGACCTGGTGACCCGACCTTGAGCGGCCGGGGTCTGAAATTTTCACAAAGCGTGAGGAAAAGATGAATAGGGTAGACCGGGGCAAGTCACCCCGCCGAGGTAAAACGCCTCACCGATGTTTCTCGGAACTGGCAGAGTTCTGGGGAAACATCCTCTCTTCTATAAAACGTGCACTATATGATCATTATATGAGCAGACTGGAAAGAAATTGTGATGACTCTTTCGGGAGATATAGCCAAAAATGTGTTTTTTTAGTGATTTTTATGTTTTGTTGTCAGATTATGCATCATGGCGTTCTTTTATAGTCCTCATCAGGTTAACGACTTTTATGTATTTTGAACAACTATTGTCTAACGCTTATCATGCCGGATTGGTTCGTGTTAAATTATGTCTTGCTGGAGTGCAAAGCGTTGTTCTCTGACCGAACTACGTGATGGGGTAAAACGCCCCAGTAGGTCGCGGGGCAAAAAGCCCCATGGGGCGTTTTACCTCATGTGTTGTTCGGGCTACCCACTTTCTAATGTTCGGTAGCTGGCGAACAGTAAGTTTCTATGCCTTTATGTGTATTTTCCCCAGCAACTGGATGGCAAAGGAAGTATTCTGTAAACATTTGCATTGCAATAATTTATTATTTGGTCTTATGAGGCAGGTGAAAAACCTGCTCATACAATAGTCAATAGTGTCATAGCTTAACACCTGACAGGATGGAATGTGCTAACTTCAGCGCCGTGCCTCCAGAGGTCTAACGGACCTCTCACATAAGATTTAGCCAACTACCATGTTAACCTTCCAGGTGGTGGGAGGGCATTTTTTGCCCCCCCCCCCTTTAGTTTTTTCGATATATCTCGTGAACCGCTGCGCCGATCGTCACCAAACTTTCAGTACCCTCCCGGGAGTAGCTAACACACATGGTGACCAAAACTTTTTCCAAAGGCTATGATAGGTTGGCCGCTAATGACGTCAGAGTGACGTCATTTCTGCCATTTTCGACCCAAAAAAAGGTTTCGCGGGAAGAGCTGCCAGGCCTACAGCTTATACAGAAAAATGTTTCAGACATAAAAGGTGTGTAATCAAGAGGGCTAGGGGAGGACCGTACAAGAGTACGCACCTAATGCTTTTCGTCGTCTCACGCCGTTCGGTTTTGGTTTACGGCTACGATCAGTATATTCCCATAAAGCCTGATCATTTGTCCACACACTGTCATGACCACAGCGGCCTACGTCCAATTTAAAGCATGACCGTAAGCAATTTTCCAACACCCTGCATTTGCGTACTCTTGCCCGATAGGCAGTACAAGAGTACGCACTTTGTGCGGGTGGAGTACGCACTACGTGTATGCATTCCTACTCGCTGGAATCAATGCATTCATGCAAGTAATTAAACTATTGTTATCTTTATTGCCGCAGCAACTAAAACGGTCACTCTTAACAGAGTCGAGGCGCCCCGCTGTGGTCGTGCAAATGCCCCCTGGTCTACCAGAAACAGTGATGCTCTTCGTGGTTTCCCAAACTGCTCGGCGTCCCCCCGAGTGTCATCCACCTTGTTGGCCAATCCCGTGAATCTGCTGAGGGGTTGCGCGCCTGATACACTAAGTTGGATTAATGCAACACAACCACGCACTCGGAAAACTGCGTACTCTTGTCCGCCACGGCAATGCGTACTCATGGCCGACACATACGGTAGACACAAAGCGGGCTGAAAGCTGGCGCCACAGTCGTCGCGTAAACAATTGGGACTTGACACAAACACCAGATTACCCATGGTATCTTGATAGGAAAATATGAAAATTCTATTGCCGCTCCCTGAGGAAGGTCACACCTTTTCCTGCACCCCAAAAAGTCTAAAAGCGATGTGAAAAACACGTCTAAGCCTCTAAAAAAGACAAGTGAACCCGTAGCGCGCCCACCTTCCACCATCGAAGCCGCGTGAGAGACAGCTTCCTTAGGACTCGAGATGACGCTGATTAGGCGTTGCCAAGCAACCGAAACAGCTGCTGCGTACTCTTGTCGCCTGCGTCCTCTTACCCGCTCTTACCCTACAAAACTGCTATTTCGGTTTTTCGATTTAATGCTATTTTGACCACCTGAAATAAAAAAATAGATTTTTGAATATAATAGCCGAAAAATCCAAAAAGTTTTTTTTTTTAATTTCGAAAAAAAAAACGGAATATATGTGATAGTCCCTACCGATTTCTATCTCAATACCAAATTTGAGATCGATACCTCTTTTTTGGTCAAGTTATAGCGAAAAAACTGTTCAAAATTGATGACGTCAAATTTTCAAACTCAATTTTTAGCAATGCTAGACCTCGTAACGCAAAACAAAGACCACCATTAGACTCCCCGTGACGAGCTGCATCGAATCAGTACCCATTTTATGCAAAAATATCAACTTTGAAATTTGACCTTTTTTGACCTGACCTTGACCTGACCTCCACGAGAAAGTGACCTAAACCGTACCTGATGGTCTTATAGCCAACACCATTGAGTTGGAAATGAAAAACTGGCCATAAAACATGCATCGCACAACCTTAGTAAGTTGGGTTCATGTGGTGACCCTTGGTGACCTTTGGTGACCTGACCTGTGACCTGACCTGGTATGACCAGTGACCTCTAACAGCAACATATGTACTAGACAACTGACGCCTTATCGCTGATTTTCGACTAAATGCGTTTTACTCGGTGTTATAGCGCTTTCCCTAGAAGCCCCGTGAACGGTGAAACATTTTATCTTTGACCTGACCTGTGACGTTATCGGTGACCCCGAGGTCAATGAAATTTGGTTTCCGTCGACAAATTTGACAGGGCTATCGAACGCCGTTTGAATTTTCCGGATCCGTCCAGTAGTTTCGGAGATACGGGGGGAGGGCAAAAAATGCCCCCCCCCTCACCGCGCGGAAGGTGGCCGGGAGGCCCACCGCCTGCCGGGTTAAATCTGTAATCTAAAGTATGGGGCTACTTGCCCCAGGCCGTGGGGCGTTTTGCCCTGGGGTTGGGGCAAAATGCCCCATTTGCAGTTGCTTCACAAATCACTTCCTAGCTTGGAGTCCGATAATAAGTGAATGAATTTGAGGGGTGCAATTTAAAGTAAAATGTCCAAAGAACGCATTGGCCGTTTTCACGACGGAATAGCAGGCATCTATTTAATCCCCATTTGATCCTTTGGTTCCTCAGGAATTTTAGTAGTTCTTTTTAGTAGGTTCCCCAGCTTTCGAATGAATGGTGCGTTATAATGGTGCGTTATATAGTTTGCTATTTTTCTATTAAATATCACATCGATTTACTTTATCTAAGGATTTATCACTAATATCAACATAAAGCGTAAGCACAATTATAAAATTATGAAATTATTAAATACTAGTACAATAGTTAAAAAAAGATACTGAGTTGCCAGGCTACAAAGAATATATTCATTTATGGCGCACGACAGACATTTAGAAAGCAGCGCCCTGTTTTATTGCACGCTGCTAGCCGCTTCCATTGGGTTTTGCAGGCCGACGTCATTGGTCGTTACACGTATGATGTCACGCGACTTGTGGCCTGTCACGGCTCTTTAATGATCTCCACTAAATGAATGCAACAATGGCCTTTTAAGTTGATCTCTGTGGCCATCTGTCTATGGAGCGACCAATATGAAAGTTGGGTGAATTTACCGGGGTTACATGACTATGAGCAAGCAAATGTGTATCAGGAATGGATTTAGGTGGAGAATTGCGCTGGACCATGAGTGCTCGAACGCTCCCAATTCCACGCCGGTTCGGCTTTGGAGCCGAGACAGACGATGCGGGTCAAGGTCACCGCTGGGGTAACGGTGGATTGGCTGCGCCCGAGCACCCGTAACGCGGCACAATTTTCCATCTATGGATTTTCCTATTCGCTCAGCATTGTGATAGGCGTTCGTAATAGCATCTACTCTGCTCATGTACCTATCCCCGGTTATTTAAAAGAAGCTTTTGTGGGGGAATATCACGGCTTTAGGTACTCGGTGGCCCTATTCACGACTTTCAAAGAATGCTCCGATAACTAAACACCGCACAGACCTACTGCATTAGTGAATCTGACAGAAGGTCTGTGGAATTACATCCCCCCTCACCACACCCCTAAAAACTCATCCAGTGTCCAAAACCACTTTTATCGACTCGCCAAAAAAAAAAAAACACACACACACACACATACACACACAAAGCATGGGCCATGTCAGCTCTCAGTTCATTTATCATTGTCTTTACCATGGTTCAATTGCATTGCGCGATTTAAAGCACGTGAGTGCCTATATAGTATATATGTAGAAAATAATATCTACAGCAAAACATCCAAAATTACAAAGGCTACAATGCTTAAAAAGTAGGTTCATCAAGGAAGCCCATTTTACTTGCGTTGTGTTCCCAACCATGCGATTCCAACGCGGGCTATTCGCAACGTCTGTTAAGGCACGTTAACAACTGACAAGCCGCCACCGCACGGTTCGTCGGAAGGTCATCTCAGGCTCAAAAGAAACGGTATATACCATTCGAAAGCTGACGGTGAGCTGAATCCAAAAATGTATTTTTTATCAAAATCGATCGATGGCCTTTTTTCAAAATTGCGTTTTTGTAAAAACTTAATAATCTTTTATTCATCGGGCTGTCCCGGACATTCTTGAAAACATAAACATGTATTTTTGAGTTCCAGTGAAAGCTGAACGCCAAAAGAACAATATTTAGCGAAGCAATATTTCCAAACATTAATATGCGTCTCCTACAGCCGACAATAAGGCGCAATCACACATCTCAGTGTCACGATGGACCAAAGTCAGCCACACAGAAGCGTGAAATGACTCTTATCGACTCGCAGACCCGGCGCTCTCGGCCCGCCTGACCGGCCACGGAAAGAACGCTCGGCTCCCGTTCTACTAAACAAATGTAATATTTGCCACTTTAACTGTCCACATCGCTATTAAAGTTACTCAGGATACCTGTGAAGAAAATTCATTGTTCTGCTTGATTTACAACATGCTTTAATTTACATTTTTCTTATACATGTTTTGTTCCATCCAGCTGCGATCAGTGCCCGCGCAGGGGAAGTGAGCGGGGTTTCACTGTCAGAGGCTGTACTGGTGGCAGCTGCTCGGCCGTGCGACCGGTCAAAGGTTACCCTGCCCCGCCGGGCGCTACCCCCACTCCACCCGAGCTGAGGCCGGTGCAGCCTCTGACATTTCAGCGCGGCCAATTTTCCTTATATGGGCATGATACGCAAGCTCAATTGAGCAAAATAGACATGAACAGATGCAAATTAATGCATGATGTGAAGATGACAGAACAATGAATTTTCTTCACAGGTATCCTGAATAGCTTTAATAGCGATGTGGACAGTTAAACTGACAACTTTGACATTTGTTTAGTAGAATGAGAGCCGAACGTTTTTTCCGTGGCCGGTCAGGCGGGCCGAGAGCGCCGGGTCTGCGAGTCGATAAGGGTCATTTCACGCTTCTGTGTGGCTGACTTTGGTCCATCGTGACAATTAGCTGTGTGATTGCGCCTTATTTTCAACTGTGGGAGACGCATATAAATGTTTGGAAATATTACTTCGCTAAATATTGTTCTTTTGTCGTTCAGCTTTCACTGGAACTCAAAAATACATGTTTATGTTTTCAAGAATGTCCGGGACAGCCCGTTGAATAAAAGATTATTAAGTTTTTAGAAAAACGCAATTTTCAAAAAAGGCCATCGATCGATTTTGATAAAAAATACATTTTTGGATTCAGCTCACCGTAAACTTTCGAATGGTATATATCGTTTCTTTTGAGCCTGAGATGACCTTCCGACGAACCGTGACCGCTGCCACTTATTCATAGATGGTTGATATCGCAGCTTGGGCGTCAGCAGCGCGGCCCACAACGCGTCGGCGCCAGCGCACGCAGCTGTTGGCACTCGGCAGCCGGTGTTGCGACTTAACGGCCGGCCGGCCCCATGAAGGAGAAGCTCTTGGTGAAGCTTTGTGATCGCCTCATAGCCGCCTTGGATGTCATCTTTCTTGGCAGATCCATCCGTTCAGATGGTACGGTGCAGTCTGGATAAAGGACGAAGTCCAACGCCGCTAACCCCGCGACCGCCACCCCACAACGTGGCCGCAGACCGAACGGGCGTGAGGGCCGTAAGGGCCACCCCGCCATCCGGTAGGTGGCTGAGCAGCCGGGCGCAGCGGCGCCTGGGCGGCGGCCGCGCTGAGATGAAGTCCCAAACCGCCATGTCGCCATCACCGCCATCACCATTGCTGCAGCTGTTCCCAACCGCCTCAATCGCCGCCGTTTTGCCAGCAGTCGCGCCGCGGAATGGCAGAAGCTCCAGAGTAGCCTCCAGCGCCCCTCTCCGCACGTGTGCAGGTGCACTGCGGCCGCCGGGTCCGACGTCCAGGCAGAACATGATATTTCCATGCTGCTCCGACGGTGGGCTGGTCTTGTTTGGGCGTTCCTCCACTGTGACGTCGGTCACGCCTGCCCCGGCCAGGGCGCAGAGGCCGACGTGTCACCATCCGGTTGCAGTCCTCAGTCGGGTCGCAACGTGTACCTCTTCCGCAGCGTGGAGCGCGCTCCCGCTGGGCAGCGATACAGCCAAAAGTAGCATAGCATGCGGGCGGCCAGCGCTGCGCCGGACAGCGGACCCATGCCGGGGGTATGCCGGTCTCGGCCATTAGCGGGGTCGTCGGGGCCGAGGCTGTACATACAGCTGGTGACCGCGTGAGCCGCCAATCGAAGCTCACGGCTTATAAGCTCGACGCGGGCATCACACGCCGTCCCGATGGGAGCTCCACGACGCCGCCGCGAACTCCAGCGCGGCTCGCAGCGCGAAGACCAGTACGGACGGCCGGGGCAAACGGCGTGCGGGAGTCGCAGGCGACGTTCTGCGGACAGAAAGGGTTGGGCATAAGCTGGTCGGCAGGACACTCTTGAGCCGAGCCTTTGATGTAATTACAGATGATCCAGAAGCATGCACAAAAATTCATGACACACTATTCTCATTTATGTATTTGCTACATATGATATGATATACCAGCTCATGATCAGTGACGCATTCTGGGCAATATGTTCTAAGGTGAAGTAACTGAAGTTACAGCTTAAAAGCTTAAAAAAACAGCTTAAAAAACACACACACACATTCGATAGCTTATGAGAATAACATGCCTTGTGTGCTTAATGCAGGAAAATATTTTTTCACTTTTTTAGAAACAGCAAAAGAGTTGTCAACAAGCCATGTCAACTATCTAAACAATTTTTATGGAAACTGCTCTAGCTAGCTTAAAGTTCCACAACGTTTCCGGAGCACCGTACCCAAACTCAGTTCATGTTACAAGAAAAAACAGTAATAATGCCTCCTAATTTTGAATGAAATATAGGTATGAGTAATTTGATTTGGAAAGCAACAAATTTCCGCACATCATTTTAGCAAAATTACTATTTTCTTCAGCCATCAGGTTACACAAAACTATAGTAAACTTTATGATCTAGTTTACACAAAACCAAAGCCCGATTTTAACAAATGTAGATAAAATTTAAACAATTTTAAAAAATGTATCGTGGAGAAAATGAAAAGTGTAGATTTGTAAAGCCGGGATATTTCAATTTCACGGATTAGGCACTTAAAGAAATATCTTCACCTTTCTTTGAGCCACCAGCCTTCACCCAAGTTTTACACGAATGTAGTGAAGCAGACAATGTGGCAACTCAAAATTGTGATGGTTTGAGATAATTATGACGGTAAAAGAAAAAGCAACACAAGGTTCCTTACCCTCGTTTTTTTCACATGGGTTCAGATGAGGCTTCAACTGTTGCCAACCTGAGGAGCTATAGGGACTTGAGCTTTCCAAAACTCAATTTCTAAAGGCACTGAGCAGTGTTTGGCTTTCACACGAATGCGATAGTAAGTTATATGAAGTTGACAAAGCAAGCAAAGCAAAGCATGATGCCCCGCGCGTCCGCCCGCGACCACGCCCCGCGTCCGACTCCCGACCGCCGCGTGACCCGAGGCGCCCGGCGGTCACGTGACCTACCGGCCGGGACTGCAAATGGCTTCACCACCATTCTTGTATGACGTCATATCCTACTGAGGTGCTGATTGGTCGGAATTAGATACCTGAAGGTAATTATCTGCCGTAGTTATTTTTGTTTCATTGTTTTGCGTGTTTTCTTATATGAAATGTAATTAAAAAAATTTGTCATATTTTAATCACCATTAAAACATAACTGAATAGGTATAAAAGAGAACTCGATATATACTTTCCTTGTTTTTAAGAATTCCGGAATTAGATACCCGAGGGAGCAAAGAGGGAGCAAGTTGCCACGCTGATTTAATACCTCATAGTCGAAAGGTGGGCTACTAGAACCAAAAATTGCTGTGTTTGTAAATAAATAAGTGATTTGAGGGCAAAAAATGCCCGGATTTAAACTTCTAAAATTATTTTGAACATAAAATATTTCAGTTTGAGGGATGTTAAGGCCTCTAAGGGTAGGTACTTTTTAGGTATCAAATAAGTTCCTCTGCGAAAGTTCCGTCGTGAAAACGGCCATTGAGCACAAATTTGGCCTTCCAGGTGATTTGGGACAAAATTTATGTAGCAAAATAAATTATCTGGGGCGTCTTGCCCCAGGCTACCCTAAGTAAATGTGCCAAAAACGGCGGTGTTACCTACGTGCCGCCGTGTTTTTTTTTTTTGTGTGTGTGTTTTTTATTAGATAGCTGCGAAAACCTCAAGAGTGGTGTTTAAACAACCCAATCCCCCCCGCCCGGCGTAGGTAGGTTATTAACCCTATATTCCTGGCGGGCTCCGCCGGGACAAGAAACTGGCGGGGGGGGCCGATTCGGCCCCCCCCCCCCTTCAGATCTCAAAAACTACACATCGCAGCGACAAACGGCGAACGGCGTTTGATAGGTCGTTTAAAGATCTACAACTTTTACATAAAACATTTTCAGGTCAGGTCAATATTGAGGTCACCAGACACGGTTCGTCGGAAGGTCATCTCAGGCTCAAAAGAAACGGTATATACCATTCGAAAGCTGACGGTGAGCTGAATCCAAAAATGTATTTTTTATCAAAATCGATCGATGGCCTTTTTTGAAAATTGCGTTTTTGTAAAAACTTAATAATCTTTTATTCAACGGACTGTCCCGGACATTCTTGAAAACATAAACATGTATTTTTGAGTTCCAGTGAAAGCTGAACGCCAAAAGAACAATATTTAGCGAAGCAATATTTCCAAACATTAATATGCGTCTCCCACAGCCGAAAATAAGGCGCAATCACACAGCTCAGTGTCACGATGGACCAAAGTCAACTACACAGAAGCGTGAAATGACCCTTATCGACTCGCAGACCCGGCGCTCTCGGCCCGCCTGACCGGCCACGGAAAGAACGTTCGGCTCTCGTTCTACTAAACAAATGTCATATTTGTCACTTTAACTGTCCACATCGCTATTAAAGTTATTCAGGATACCTGTGAAGAAAATTCATTGTTCTCGATTTACAACATGTTTTAATTTACATTTTCTTATACATGTTTTGTTCCATCCAGCTGCGATCAGTGCCCGCGCAGTGGAAGTGAGCGGGGTTTCACTGTCAGAGGCTGTACTGGTGACAGCTGCTCGGCCGTGCGACCGGTCAAAGGTTACCCTGCCCCGCCGGGCGCTACCCCCACTCCACCCGAGCTGAGGCCGGTGCAACCTCTGACATTTCAGCGCGGCCAATTTTCCTTATATGGGCATGATACCAAGCTCAATTGAGCAAAGTAGACATGAACAAATGCAAATTAATGCATGATGTGAAGATGACAGAACAATGAATTTGCTTCACAGGTATCCTGAATAACTTTAATAGCGATGTGGGTGGACAGCTAAACTGACAAATATGACATTTGTTTAGTAGAACGAGAGCCGAACGTTCTTTCCGTAGCCGGTCAGGCGGGCCAAGGGCGCCGGGTCTGCGAGTCGATAAGGGTCATTTCACGCTTCTGTGTGGCTGACTTTGGTCCATCGTGACACTGAGCTGTGTGATTGCGCCTTATTTTCGGCTGTGGGAGACGCATATTAATGTTTGGAAATATTGCTTCGCTAAATATTGTTCTTTTGGCGTTCAGCTTTCACTGGAACTCAAAAATACATGTTTATGTCTTCAAGAATTTCCGGGACAGCCCGTTGAATAAAAGATTATTAAGTTTTTACAAAAACGCAATTTTCAAAAAAGGCCATCGATCGATTTTGATAAAAATTACATTTTTGGATTCAGCTCACCGTCAGCTTTCGAATGGTATATATCGTTTCTTTTGAGCCTGAGATGACCTTCCGACGAACCGTGCAGAGGTCATCAACGATAAAATGTTTTGGAATTAGTTACCTATATAACTTTTAAACTAAGAAACATAGAGACATAAAACCAATACATTTTTTGTTGCTCTCGCCGAGGCGATGCGAAATAAGTATGTGATGACCTTCACAGGTCAATTTAAAATTTGACCTGAGGTCAAGGTCAGGTCATTCATCAATGAGGTTGTGGGGTATGGTCATGCTGCATACCAAACGACGCGCCTTGACCAGGCGAGCAGTTTGGTACCACTTACAAGTCTTTAGCACCATCATGTCGTGATTTATTGACAGAAAAACGATTTATGATGTCACATGACCTCAGATGACCTTTGCCGGTGCCCCTGTCAATTAGCGGCACCAGGATCATCACCGATGAGATAATATTCCATAATACTGAAAGAACTGGGTGGTTTTGACTCGTTTCCACGAAGCAGGAGGCGTTTCAATATTTTCCCATAGGCTTGCAATGTAAAGGTCACGAGTCTGGCCTGACCTCAGGTCACAGATATGAAAATTCTGAGATATACAAATTGCACATACTGGTACCCTAACTAAAGCCTGAAGAGAAGAAATTGATCGGTCAAAAACTCTAGCTCTGGCGTGATTGCAAACTTTTCTGAGGTAGGGTCACCAAACCGCCTCTGGTGACCTGACCTGAGGTCAGATCAACTCAAAATTTTCAGAAATGTTGCGTAAAGCCTTTTAGAAAAAGTCAGAAAATTTGAGCTTCCTAGCTCAAAGCGTTTGAGAGATATACCAAAAACCTCAGGGGGCTCCTGAGGCCCCCCCCCCGCCAGGAATAGGGTTAATCCGAGTACCTACCTGCGGG
>NW_024883372.1:0-96787 GCF_019059575.1 Amphibalanus amphitrite
CCCCCGCTCGTCTCCGCAGCCCTTTTGTCCTCTCGTGTGCGTGTACGCACCTGCCCGAGGCGATAGGTCTTTGGGTCGGCGTTGGAATCGCAGCCCCGGGCTAAGATCTGTTTACCCGCACAGCTTCATTGGAGTTCGTCCGACCCCGATGGCGAGAGAGGTATTCAGCTAGGAATTCGGTCTGCCTGGTGAGCAGTGGTCCCGTCGAGAAGGATGGTGCCCCCGCTGAGACACACAGGCCGGAAGGAGAGAGGGCTAATTAGGGTGGTGAGTTCGCTGGGGAGTAGGGATATTGAGCCGTGTGTGTGTGGGAATGGAAAAGGGAGAGACAATGATGGAAAGAATCGTTTCACTTTGGGATGCATGTCGAGTACTTCGTGTCATTCATTTATCCCAACGTGCCTGTTCCAGCTTTCATGCTGAATATGTGTAAAAAGGGAAATAGACGTGTGTGTGATGGGAAATATTAAGGTTTGGTGCAATACATTTGTTTCCAATATAATCCTGTTATCAGACCTGAAGAACAATGCGTCGCAACACCACGACATGACGCAACACGACGACACCACGGCATTTTACCAAATGTCTAAAAAGTCGTCAATGTACGTAGTACGTACATCGGAAAAAATGGAAAATTCGTCTCACCGTTGTCAGGTTTTGATGCTGGTTTGCCTCTGTCAAGGAAAAAAGACTAAGTGAATAAATCAAGCACTGCCCCTCCGATAAACGATAAAACCTTGGCGCACAATCAACAAACAACAATTAACAACGCCAGTTTAAACTTTATGGTTGTTCGCCTATGGTGTTAACTTACATTTGCGTCTACCTTTGGCTCTCGCTTCCTACCCTTCCCTCCATTCCTCCTTCTCTCTCTCTCTCTCTCTCTCTCTCTCTCTCTCTCTCTCTCTCTCTCTCTCTCTCTCTCTCTCTCTCTCTCTCTCTCTCTCTCTCTCTCTCTCTCTCTCTCTCTCTCTCTCTCTCCCTCCCTCCCTCACTCACTCTCTTCCTATCTCTCCCCCTTTCTCTCCATCGTTCCACGCTCTCCACCCGCACGCTAACAGGACACGTCCTCAGCAGAAATTCCATCTTATCGACCATCTCTCACAATGTAGGCTACTGCTTGGGATACAGCCGACGACCAATCCCTTCGCGAGTACCAATCCATATGACGTCACCGGCATATATGACGTCACTCTCACGGAACGGCCGGCCGGCGACCGCTAACTGGCGATGACGCAATACATACATAGCCGCAGGCGACAGGATGAATTGGAACGGGCTTGGGTACACCTGGCAGCGCGTATGGAGATGAACAGTGAATACATCAGTTATGTAGGGCGAAAGGAAAGAATGACTGAGTTTTCCTCGTGTCGGAAGCAGTGACAAGCATGATTGCGAGAAATGCAGCTCTTGACCTGGTTCTTATTCATATGATAAAGTGATTGAATTGTTGCATGTATATAGGAAATAGGATGTTGATTGGTGGTGCTTATTTAAATGAATTAATAGGTACGTACAAGTAAATGGTATGTATACTTACCTTGGTGATAAAGGAAACTACACCATACAAGGCATCAATCATGAATGTGATTATAGCTATGCCTTACCCGAAACTAGTAAATATATGGTTTCGATTCTCACAACTTGGATGCAAAACATTTGAATTTATTGGTGATCAATTCATAGCCGCAATGTTTATTGTCAAGACATCAAGTGGTAACTTTTACTAACAATCATACAAAATGCCTATATATCAGCGATATATTTTATCCTAACGTGATTTATGACAATGTGGTCGCTATAGGCTAATGTGTGTTTTACTAAAGCCTATTTTTATTAAAACCGAGAAATTTTGCCGAAAGGCAATCAACTGCTTGGTGATCATTTTCTTCCAATATCTATCAGTTAACGCTAAAAAGTTTGTGCTGTAAATGTTTAAAATTACGAATGTTTCTTTTCATAAGAGCAAAGCGCCGCTCAGTTCTCACACCATTGGTATTTGCAATGGATTCATGAATCGTTGTTCACTACCAAATCATCCAATCTTTTTGTGCATAAATCAGGATACGGCGGGCTCGTAAAGCACCCATTCAACAGTTCTTAAGTGCTGGGCCAGACTGATGCCGCGCCTCTCCCTGTTTCAGGCTTATCTGGGCTCGACCTCCACGACTCGACAGGCTGGGAGATATACATATGCTACTGTTGCACAGTTGTGTGTGGAGAGTCACGGGGTTGTTGGATTCACCAAACTGGGACGCTGGCAGAGTCAACCAAGCCGCGGATCCGGAACTAGGACATATCAGCTGTGACTGTGGATTGACTGGCATAGTTTGATGAAGTGTTGTGTTTCTACTTTGAAGTTGATTCGTCATCGAATAACTCGCCAAGTGTGAACTAAAGTTTGATTGGCCTGCAAATGGGTTGTAAATTCGCAGCTATTCATGTTCTGATTTGAGCATTTGAACAAACAGTTTGCCAGTGCTCACCACCATTTTTCTGCACACACTCAAGGATACAACAAAACATCCATAATTTCGTTCGACAGACAGGTGTTTGTGGCCAAATACAAGCAACCACACAACCAATGCTCGCATCCATGCGCCGATCCATTCATAAAAGCACTCATCACGCCGCTCTTAGAATTTCCACAACCATGGACGAATACTACGGCCACTACGTGAGAAGTCGCTCTCGATAGTTGCAAGTCAGCTGGCGAACACTGTGCGGTTTCCGAATCGCACGTCATGTGACGAGTAAGCAGTAGTGGAGCGTCACGTTTCGCCTGGCATCGTAACGCTGACGTAACGCTGACGTGACGATCGTGACTCTGTTGTGATGCTCGTGATGCTCCAGACAAGACAACGTGACGTGCACATGCGTGGCCTTGAACTTGGAACGGAAGACCATGCGTGGGAAAATCACGAGCGACTCTGGGAGATGTGATTCAGGCAGGGGAAGGGTGATTGCGGGAGAGCGTTTTACAGGCTAATGAACATTTTTTAAAGAACATCCCTGCTTTCAACCCTTCAACAACTAATTGTTACAAAAACAGCTTCACTGATTGCAGAATATGCTCTCAGAATATGTTCATACGACTCTTGTGTGTGCAACTGCAGTGTGTATGACAATTTGATGACAAGTATTGTTACCGACTACCGTTCTCAACGGCAGGCTGCAATCCACCCACAGGCACAGCTGTCTCCTGAAAGTAGATGGAAATCCTGGCAAGAGGCTCATTCATAGCACTGCTTGGAGTGAATCGGCCGTTGAGAGCGTTTATCGCTTTGCAGGGATGGATAACCTACAACATAGCCGATAGCTATATGCCTGCAAAATTGCAAAGCGATCCAAATCTCAGTTTAGAGTTTGTGATATGCTGCAAGCGCATAGAGCTTTCATATGTTTTGTCCTGTCCCTTCGTCCCAACCAATTCACGATAAATGAATTTGTTAGAAAAAACGATTACATCTCACGTCACATATCGTTGTTCTGCCCTTTTTCTAAACATTTATACACCTCACGCACCAAGCTTCCAATTCCGTCTCGTTTCTAAACAGTAGCCCCATTCACCCTACTTCCGGCGCACGAGCCTCCCCGCCCCCGCCCCGCCGGGTGGGAATGCTTGCACAAGCGTAGGGGTGGGCGGTCGCTAGGTTAGGCATACCTAAACAGGGTGCGTCCACTCTTACGACTTTGTCCTGCCCCCTGTCCCCGTTGCACTGCCGCTGGACCAATCGCAGTGCGCCGCCGGCCGGGGCCCCTGGAGGCGCGTGCATAAAAACGGTCTGTATTCAACGGTGCCTGCAGGTCAGTGGCTAGATAGTGGGTGACGGTCGGACGAGCAGGACCGTCGGAGGGTCGCGAGTCAGTGACAGTGTGGCGAGGAGACGTCCAGTCCATAGCGGATACTCTATCACCCAACCACAGGTGAGAAGACCTCGCGGTGAGAAGAGCTCGCGGTGAGAAGAGCTCGCGATCCGAGCGATCCGGTCGAGTGTTGCTGAGACCGAGAGTGTTTGGAAGAGAAGCTAACTGCTGCGCTGCGGTTACGGCGGATGTGGTTACGGTTATGGCTTACGGCCAGCGTCAGATACTTTACCGTGAAGCAGCGGAGAGTAACCTTGCTGCTGAGCGCTGGATGGAGATTTAGTGACGGATTGTATGAAAATGGTTATCTTATTGGCCAGTCCATCATTTGCAGACGAGCGGACAATTGTAGGCGTAACGACCGTAAAATATGGATGATTTTGGTTTTCAATCACGGTTGATATAGCTACTCGTACTTCGATGAAGTGCGTGATAAATGTCGAACAACTCTATCTAAAGCAGGGCCAAAAATATCATACCAGTTGAGCTCAAATTCCTAGCAAAAACGCCATGAAAAATTGAGCATATAAGACTTGAAAGAGTTAACAGAACAACGAAAACAAAAACAAAAATGGCCTGTGACCAAGAGTAGGTTCAAAACTGGTCAGATTTCGCAAGATTGTCTCACCAGTAGCCCGCAAAAGCGGTTACGGGCTTCAAGACGTGATACACAGGGAAGCAAGATACTATCCACAAAAGCTTTTAGCTGGCATGCACAAGCTTAGTTTTGTTTATGGGCTGTTCAATGAGCACCAATGTTTTCGGAACATAGGTGCTGCAAAAGCACTATATTTGCATCAGGTATTAATACGACGCCTATTTATTCAGTACTAAAACTAAAAACCAAATTGGACGAACGATTGCCCGAGAACGGATCTTGAAAACTGACGGTCGCCGCTTTTGTGGTATCGAGAGACAAACCAACTAATTAAAATGCGATAAAATTCATGGAAGGAAAATGTTCACCAGGATTCGTTGGTAAAAGTCGCACTTTAATTTTACCTATCAGCGTATAGGTGAAGCGTTTTCGATAAAGGGAACTAAAACGGCAGCTGGCCAATTGCTGCCAGCCATGGTATAAGATCATCCCATCGAAATCGATGTATGCACTCAGGATATGTCGACAGGAGTGTAACCACGCTCAACAGAGTGATGTTGATGAATTGTCAAAGGGGGCACCGTCCCTAGGGGGGGCACACCATCGCCTAACGAGAGGGGCGACATGGCCGCAGAGATATGCGAGAAGAGGGTACTTACCTGTGAGGCCTATAAGGTCGCCTGAGCCTAGGGCCTATAGGTGCGCCCACATGTAAAAGAGGGACACCTATGAAGGCTATAGGGGCGATTCCGTACGGAAGAAGGGCGCCTGCATGCCAATGGGGATGCTTCTGAGGCCCATGGAAAAAGGGGCACCAATGATGCCCATAGGGCCTCCTTGCGGCCAATGAAGCCTGGCCTTGCGAAAGAAGGGCACCCATGAGGGCCTGAGGCGTCAAGCGGTGCCCGCGATGCCCACAGGAGTGTCTCCTTGCGAACGAGGGGCAACTGTGAGGCGTAAAGGGGTGCCTCTGATGTTCATAGCGGCACCTACATGGGAAAGAGGGGCACTTATGAAGCTTAGGGCGTTTACATGTGGAAAAGGGACGCCCGTGAAGCAAGATAGTCGTTCGTGTAGCGTTTGTCAGAGGTGGTGCGCCGTTTGAGGCAAAGAGATACTAAGGATATTTTGGAGAGAAGGACAACATCGGCACCCACATAAACTTTTTTAGAACTGGTTAATTGATTCAGAAGTAACCAACTGCGGCCAATACGTTTTATGGATGCAGCTGACCTAGGTATACCTAATTACCTACAACCAAAGAAAATGGCAGAATGTTTTGTTATCTGTGTGGATTATTCCCAAATAAAAGTCACATCTTGCCCGTTTGTATGACCGCAGAAACCAACCATGAAGTTCGCCATCTTCGTCGCACTGACGCTGGCCGCGATGGCATGGGCTGACTCATCCTACCAGAGCTACCAGCCCGACTACCAGAACTCCTACCAGAACGAATACCAAACCAACTATTACGACCAGCAGGCCGCGACCCCCTACTATCCGCAGCGCCGCCAGAGCTTCTTCGAGTGAGTGAAATAAGGCAACTGGTGGACATTTGTTTGATGTTAAATTGCGCTCATGTCCTTTTTTTGCAAACTAGATATATTGCAGGTATGTAAGATTTGTGCTGGGTGTACTACTTCAGTTATGTTCCCTTTGCCCAAGTGGTCACACCTGCTAGTATTTTTTTTGCGTAAGCAAAGAAAGCTGCGACGCGCAGCGCCGCGAAACTCGGTATAGTTTATGATACATCAATTTCGCATCGTTAGTAAAAATGTTGAGGTTGGGACACATAAGGTCAGGTCTCCACGTCAAGTTAAATAACCATGCCTCTAAAAAAGTGATTAATTCATTCCTAGACTTACATCCCAGAAGTTTGAAATTCAGGCTGTTGCATGAGGGATTCAGTGCCAACAATTTGTATATCTCGGAATTTTAATATCGGTGACCTAAGGTCAGGTCAATTTTGTGACCTCTCCATTATGCATAAGTAAATGGGAGAAAATTGATTTTTTTCTTTTGGCCGGAAACACCCACATCGGAAGACATGTGAGCATGACACGCTGAATAGTAAAATTGCACCTGTGACCCCTTTATGCCCCTCAGGTCATCTCAGGTCATGAAACGTAGGTAACTAACATTTTTTAACAATAACTTTAGACAGAAACATGCTAGAGCGCTGAAAGCTGAATACGAATCGAATTATATGCTACATCACCTTTTCTGTAACCTTGACCTGAGTTCAAACTTTCAAGTTGACCTTCCCGGGTCAACTTATTGCTTAATACATAGACGCTTCTCAATGAGATTAAATCGATGCCGCTAAAATCAGCGCCATACAAGCTTGGAGTCAGAAGTTATAAAAAACATTGTCCGCAAAAACGTCCAATTTTGAGTTTTTTGCCCTCTGGAGGCTAAACCGTTGACCTTAGGGTCAAACTTGAGAGAAATACTCAGAAAGGGCTTTGAAAGAGCTATCAAATGCGCATCTCTGTAGCGCTGTAGCTGTAATGGTTTCCAACGTATGCGCCGTTTTGTGAAAAGTTCTCAAAATCGAGAAAAAAGTCGCGATAATCATACCTTTGGTGACCTCCAGTGACCTCAGTGATGAACTGATCGAAAAATGTCCTGTATAATTCTGAAGGATCTTATAGCGAGCCATCTAGTGCTTTTACCGCGTCTTTCTAGCTTGCTTACTTTCCGATATAATGTGGTGTGGCCAAAAAAGCCCCCACCCCACCCCACCAAGGTGAATCTGGCTAAGAGGCCCATCCGGGCGTGGGTTGAGTAAGAAAATAGCTCAAAGTTAAAATGCTTAACCCTCGCCGGCACAGGGGGGGGGGGGTTGATTCGACCCCCTAAGGTTGTTCGCGAATAACTCGCGTAAAAAGCGGCCGATCGCGACGAAACTTTCAGTACCCTCGCATTGATCAATTTTGCACCTACCCTTAAAATTTCATGACCCTGACCCAAATGACCTTTGACCTGTGACCTCTTTTCCGAGACCATGTTTGGCCGGAATCGCGATTCGGTGTATGTCAGCTCGCATTAGCCGCGCGTTTGCAAGCTTTTCGTGGTTTCAAACGTTCAAACATGTGATTTGATGTTGCTCCCATACATTAGGGTGGGTGTCAAGGTCACCTGAAGGTCAGGTCCAGTCATTGACCTTTGGTGACCTCGGGTGACCTCGGTTCACTTTTTCGAGTTTTACATGTTTCTGGGCTAGTTTTTTTAGCTGAATTTGAATTTAGCAACCATTTGAACATTTACGAAGTAGTTATGAGGCCTTCGTAACATGTTACGAAGCTGCCAGAGGCGGTTGACACGTATTACGAATACCCGTCACATCCTCTACCGGTTGACCTCACCTGACCTGACCCGACCTGGTCTAAATGCCTAAAGACATCATCTCTGATAAAACTAACACGATATTCGTGATCAGCACCCCGGAAAACCACATAGCAGCCACACTTTACGACTTTCTAACAGGTCCCGATTTTCCCGGTTTTCGGGTCATTGACCTAACCTGGAAGGTCACCCGATGACCGAGGACCTTAAAATTGGGTATTATCGGCTTCCTCTCGTGACGGGAAACACGCTCGTTTTTCCGCAAAGCCCTAGCTTGATCAGGGGCCAACCAACCCCCCCCCCCCTTGTGCCGTCGAAGGACGCAAAATGGCCTGTGCCGGCGAGGGAATGAACGCTAAAGAATATACACTGAAACGTGTTATAAGCGTACGGTAGAAAAGAAAACATTGGACAATTTGAAACCAAGGAATGACAACAAAACTAAAAAATAACCTGGTGAGTTGCCACTGTTTTGAAGACTTCGACGATGTGTATTTTCGTTTTGTTTCAGAACTGTCAGCAGCCTGTTCTCTCCAGCAAACCGGAGGCAGTTTGGACTCGGAGGTGGATGTGAGTAATCCTTCTCTTGTTCTGCTCTTGGGGTGCTGCAGATAGGTTATGGTAAAGAAACAGTTCAGTGACAGTCATTTTGATGAAATACAATGCATTAGGAATTTATGAAGTGGTTAGAGTAGCGAAACAACTCTTACACGATTGCGAAAAGCATAGTAAAACCAGTAAAACACACATTATCTTCATCGTTTCCATGGAAATCTAAATAAGCACAAGTAGATGCTCAAGGAGCTATCAGTATTTTACATACATAGAACATTTTCAAAGCAGCTCGATGCTTTAAGCTTTCAAAAAAAAGATTCAGTTTCGTTAACCACTAGCTGACCATTGGCATTGACAATGACCATTGGCTATTGTAGGTTTCGGAACAAAACCTACAATAGTTGACTCGCGTACCCTGTGTATTTCGGAACGACTCGTAATTTCCCGGAGCGACTCAAGTTTTCTCCTTACTTTGTGGCTGCACCTTCCACTGACACCATTTGTTTTCTCTGGCAGTTTTCGGCATCGCCATCGTCGTCGTGATTGTTGTTGTGGTCATAGTTGGCGTCGTTGGCTTGGTTGCGGCCTTGTCCACCGGCCTCACCTCGTCCGGCCGTGGCCTGGACACGGACGAGTGGGAGGTGGACCACTCGGTCTGGATGAACCAGCTCCAGAAGGACTTTGAAGACTCGTGGAGCACCGAATAAACGGTAGAACGTTTTTGTGGTGATGCGGGACTGTTCTGAAAAGTTATAACAATTGTTTAGTGGATGATCAAAGTGAACGTTGCGGAAAACGAACGCAAAATGATGTCACCACCAATGAGGCTGGAACTTGATATTGTTGGTCATTTTAGGCATACGCAGACTGATATATTGCACAACTGTGAATCGACCTTCGCATCAAAGGAGCTCTACAGGGTGAAACATTTCATAGCTAGACTGAAGCTATGTGATTGGTTCTTTCACATTCCAATAGAATTGCTTGGTTAATCGCTGGTTGGACAAGTCTCTGATAGTTGACTTGTGCGTCATGTTTTTTTTTACGATTCGAGGGTTTTAGGGTGAGACCGCGTGGTATGCAAGTTATTGACATTATCCTCCACTTGCTTACATTATATCAAACGTTATCTTTTATATATCCTGATTTTCACTTCGTGAGCGAGAACGAAAGGCTTTCTCATACATCTATTATCAAGCTCCACCATTTTACAATGCTGATTTTGTTCAATGCGTCGTAATAATGCTCAACCTTGGCATGCACTCTGCCAAACTAGTCAGAAATACTTCAACTTAACAATCTTTGATGGGCTTGTTTCTTGAAACGGCAACAATTCGACCCACTCTACGCATTGAGCACCACTGCCTGTGTGATCCCTACGGTTAAATAATTCTCCTCTTTAGACATGTTGCGTCGTGAAGTGTGTTACAAATCTGTTAGCGTTTTGTTTCGCCGTGCGTTGTTGCTGTTGTTTTATTGTGTTGTTAAACACGCTGTTGTTGTTTTGTTGCGTATCGAACCCGCTGTTCAAACAGCGTCTGCTCATATCCGTTATTCGTGAGTGAATACATTGTTGTGGCAATCAAACAATATGTGTTGGACAAACTGGAGAGCGCTCGCCATCATTGGTTTACATATACATACTGGTCTTGCAATGCATAGCTTTCATTTTAAACCCGCGGCCCGTTGGGATCTGCCGAGCCATAGACCTCTGTACACAGAGGTCTATGGCCGAGCAACGCGCCCCATTGGGGGGGGGCGGGGGTATTCCCCCCTCCCCTAAGATCTCGAGAACCATGCAACATACCGACAAGCAGCAAACGGTATTGGATAGCCCCAACGGGAAAATGGCCGCCGGGCTGAACATTCTCAGACCTAGACATCATAGGTGTAGGAACGTTTTCGAAAGTGGGGGGGGGGGGGGGGAAGGCTCCCAGAGGCACAAAACCTCACCTACCCCCAAAATCCATTTTCTCCTCGGATTTCGGCCACTTTATTTTCGCAAGCATGCTCAAATTGGTTTTAAAAAAGTGACAATAAAAAATCGACCAAAATCTCGGGGAGACTCCCGTCCAGAAATTAAATCTCATGGACGCGTCCCCCTGGCCTCCGCAGCCGCGTTGGCACCAGGAGCGGATCCAGAAATACTTCAAGGGGATGGTCATGAATCGAAGTAGTGCCCCTACCTATACCCAAAATTAAAACCTCAACTGATTTCGGCCACTTAATTTTGGTGGTGACCTATTTTAATTTTTTATTTATTTATTTTTGCCCTGGCAGGCCTGTGGTGCCCCTGGCGGGCCTGTGGTGCCCCTGCTAGACCGCAGGTGCCCCTGGCAGGTTTGAAGTGCCCCTGGAAGGACCATGGTGCTCCTTACGAGCCTGAAGTGCCAGCGACAGGCCCATGGTGCCTCTGCGAGGCCGGTGGTGCCCCTGCGAGGCCTGTAGTGCCCCTGCGAGGCCGTGGTGCTCCTGCTAGGCCGCTGGTGCCCCTGGGCCCTGACAGGACTGTGGTGCTCCTGACAAGCCTGAAGTGTCCCCGACAGGCACGTGATGCCCCTGATAGGCCCAAGGTGCCCCTGCGAGGCCGGTGGTGCCCCTGGAAGGGCCTTTGGTGCCCCTGGAAGACCTGTGGTGCCCCTGACAGGTCTGTGGTGCCCCTGGCAGACCAGTGGTGTTCTTGCTAGGCCGATGGTGATCCTGACAGGCCGGTGATGCCCCTGTCAGGTCTGTGGGGCCCCCGATAGGTCGGTGGTGCCCCTGGTTGGCCTGTGGTGCCCCCGGGCCCAAGGGGCATGACCCATGTGACCCCACCTTGGATCCGCCACTGGTTGGCACCAATGCGAATTCCAGAAGCATCCAAAAACATTTTTTTATTACGAGCGAGCGGTCAGCAAAAGGTGTGTGTGTGTGGGGGGGGGGGCAGTTAACATTGCTGGCCCCCATTCGAAAGTGGGGGACCATTGCCCCTGCCCCCCTGTTCCTACGCCTATGCCAGGAACCGATCAACTAATGCAAAGCCGCCTAGCATAAATTGTTAGTTTACGCCGTTTACGCATTCTGCTGCGCCAGTATTGTCTCTCTTTGCAACTCGCGCTGCCCCTAAGCTGCCACTTATTGCTTCTGACAAAGTTACCTTTCATTGGGTGGAGGAAAATTGCACTCAATAACGATGAAGCACAAATGGAAATCTTCATGGAAAGGCAGGCCAGAGAACCGTCAAGTTTGTTCTTCGGGGACGATGGTATATACAAATACATTAAAAAGTTCGGCAAAAAGTGGGGGGGGGGCAGTTAACATTACTGCCCCCACTATGAAAAGTGGGGGCCACCACCCCCCCCCCCCCCCGTCCCACCTGTTCCTACACCTATGCTAGACATCAACAAAATAAAATGATAATGCATGATTAGCCAGCTGATTTACTTCGCACCGTGATAATTCTAAGTCAGCAAGAGCCTTCGTAAGTTAAATCACCGAGTGGTAATGAAGCATTGGAATATTCATCGATCAAATAGCCCAATCCTCACAGCGGGCTCGAAGTCAATGTTTTTTCTTTTTGACACACCACATGTGCGGTCATTACTTTGCCGCAGATTGAAAGGCCCTGCGCAAGCCATTTTAGAACGATGAAACAACTTTATGCGCTCAGCTCAACTTTACTGACCGGCTGATATGCAGAATGGCTTAGTGTTTCTAGTATTTGGGCTCTAACATGTCCAAAATACAATGCCACGGCAAGCCTTTGCCTTGGATATTGCCAAGCTTTATCATTTAGATAGCTTACGCGGGTGCGTTTTGATACATTTTAATCGAAAAAGTACAAAAGAAAGTTTATTTATGACAGCGCTTTACTTGAACTGACGCCTGACTGAAACAAGTAAGCGATTAAATACGTCGATTATTATCATAGTAAGCATTTGCCCTTCTTTCTTGTGCTCTAGTGATGCTATTTTTGTCATAGTCATCTAAAATTAGCAAAGTAATCAAGAATATTTCACCAAACCCAAAACCAAGAATGCGTTCTCCAACTCTTCGCAAACTCTGCATGTCTTATTCTGCATGCCAGCCGTTCTAATTCTGGTCAAATGACTAACCGGTCACGGTCAACCCGCCCGGGGCACCTGTTCAGCGTCCCGGCCACCTGGGGCAGGTGTGTGTGTGCTCTGAGCCCACACTGCCCGCTCTGTAATCGGGGCCGGAGTAGGTCGAGCCAACCGTACGGCTGCCCTGGGAGTGCTGTGGTCGCCGAGACTCTCTCATGGTGCCGGCGGGGACATTGCAGGCGGCTCCTCCGTGAGCCAAAATCGCCAGGAAGAGAGACGGCCCCGACGTTTAACGACTGTGCATAAAAGCGGCCCAGTTGCACTGATTGGCACAGTTGGCTGTGTGTCGGTCGGTGAGGCGGTGGCACGCGCTGGTCGGACGGCTCGAGGTGCACGGGGAGGCGGGAGGACACGCCACGCAGGGAGGACGCACTCGGGAGGACGCGAGAGGACACGAGTACGGGCCAATATAAAAAAACGGTCGGATTCTAAACAGGTGAGAATTGAGCTTACTGATATGCAAGCTAGGTACCTCTGCTACTGCTTTTAACCACTGATAATATTGAATATTTTTGCAAGTCTAGGGTACAGTCCAGTCATTTGAATAACCAGGAAATATTCTACCATTTTTTAAAACGTCGTTCTTATTTACAAAAAAAACACGAATTTGAAAAAAAAATCCTTCTTTACCTGAAGTTAACTAACTACTAACAAAATTCCCTGCTTCACTTTACAAATCAATTGAAAGTTATTTTCAAAATATATTACATCCATAAATTATGAGTTCTATGGAAATCTTAGATATGTTTATAAAAGAGAGGCATATTTATGATAATTTTAGATGCCAATGAAAAATGCCCAAATGCTTAGCATGACCGTATGACCATTTCTTCTTACTGGCCAATGGGACAAAAAAGAATTTTGCAGTAACTTTGAAGACACTTTTATACGAAAAATGCACAACTTCTTACACAGCCTGAATATAAAAACAAATAAAGTAGGTATGTATAATTAGCTGAAAAAGCACTTGAAATGTGTCGCGCTGGATCGCCTATTCCTGAATGATTTGATAACCGATTTGTGTGATCTGAAAGACTACCTCCCAATTTCGTATTATTTTTTAACTTCGGCATTCCCGGAGATCGTCCAGAATGGTACGTGTCCCTTTGTGATAATTTCTGAAACATGATCTTTCCTTGTTTAACTGGGAGAAATTACGCTTCATTCGATCACACTTCAAAATTGTTTTGATTTCAGCAAGAAGGCTTGCATGCATCCTATTTTTGTGCAATAAAGCGAGTAATTTATTAAAAGTATGCAAAAGTGACAGTTCCAGGCATGAGAAGGCAGCATGAGGAAAGCAAAGTGACCGTCTTATTTTCTTATCCTGCTTACCATGACTGCATCACTAAATGTCAGTCCAAAGAGAATTAAATAATTGAAACCGTTTTTAATTGCTTAACAAAGCATAAAAGCGATGCCAAGCATCCTTATTTTACCATCTCTGGGCTGTTTTTGAATACTTATGAATTTAACTGTTCCTCCTGCTAAGCTTGAAATGCATGCAAACTGTCAACCCCGCATACTTATGAATTTAACTGTTCCTCCTGCTAAGCTTGAAATGCATGCAAACTGTCAACCCCGCCATGGCGAACCGCATTTCTTTCATTCCTCGAACTACAATTCACTTGCAAAGACATGCAAGCTTTTCGAAACCCTCAGCTGCCACTTGATAAGCTAACGCGCGACATCCTAAGCGGTGCCTAGTGGTCTGTGCTTAAGTTATCTAGCTTACTCCACAGCTGAAATACCAAGCTAATCTCTAACAAACACATGTCTGCTATAGCAAGATTACAATCACATCGTTACATTTATAAATCCCGCCATCTCCCACAGATAGTATGAAGCTGCGGTGTATCGTCCTAGCTGCGCTGGTCACAGTAGTGGCAGCAGACTATTTAGAAAACAACGGCTACTACGAACAGCCTGCGGCGCCCAGTCAGTACTACGGGTACCAGAGGAGGCGCAGCGCAGGCGGAGGACTGGCCGGGTAAGATGAATTTGATGGTGGTGACAGGGAAGTGATGAGGGACAAGAATCTAGCTGGTCAAGCTGGCAGTCAGCTGTCAATTGTGGTTTAAAATAAGTTTCTGTTGGTATCAGCTTATCACTGCATCTTTTACTACGGTATTTTTCTTTTTAGAGTATTAAGCCACAATCACATACTCGTATACCTAAAATTATTTATCTATCGTGTTTGTTTATGTAAAAGAACACTACTGTATGAACATTTTTGATCACATTTAGATCACAAGCTAGTTAGTAGTTACCTCACAAATCGTTTGTGAATATTTCCTATCCCCGCACGATAGTGAGACCTCCTGTCGCTCATCCCCCCCCCCCCTCCAAAGGTTCGTGCGCCGTCTGTTCGGGCGTGGTGATGTTCGTCGTCAGTTCACCGGCACGGGAGCCACCGGGGGAGGAGGTGTCCTCGGAGGTGAGTGGATAGGAGGAAACGCAGATATGTAAATAGACTACTCATGGATGGGATAGTACAATACTATAGTACTGTAGTATAGATAGGACTTTATCAACCATGGACGACTGATAGAATAACATAAAGACGGTAAAGGAACACTAATATGTCATCTTTGAATATGAAATCCGAGAATTCGCGAAAATAGAAACTACCAAAATTAAAGGCATTAGCCTCGGCATTAGCAATGAAATTGTAATCCTCTGTATAAAATTATTGGCATGATTTTCAAGAAGCTTTTCGCTTCATTATACTCACACCATAGGGAAGGTATCAACGTATTTCGCTGTTTATTTTTGTGTTTTGAAGAGAACAAAATAAACTGAACTTCACTGAACTGAACGTGCAAAAATGATAAATTTTGCTAAGCTAATCAGACATGTACATTGTACACAATACCGTTAGTACCTACTCTCTCAGGACTTAATGGCGCCAAATTAAAGAATCAAACGAGGCTGACTGAATTGGAATTCTAGTTACGCTCTGTTTCTTGCCCTAGAGCAAAAATACCCTAAATTTATCATTTTGCTAAGAACTGTCACAGAAAACTGGATTAATGGAATCTTTTTAGTGCCTCCACTTTTTCATTGCTTTCTCTTGCAACGAGCAATTCAAAGTCCGCCGGCAGTTGCTGGGATATTTCGCCACCCGCCCTTTGCTGGGGAGGGGGGGGGGGGGCGTTAAACGCCCCCGCCGGTAAACGAACGAACGCGATGATACCATTCAGATGAGTACTTGAAAGTTGAATTGTGAGGTCACAGGTCGGGTCAAGGTCAGGTCAAACACCTGAAATCGGGTTTTCAGTAGCATGGAATTCAGAACATCACAATGGGCGCCTCTCGTCATAAACTCTGTCAAAACGGTGCACAATCCTTCATATAAGGCCTACAAGAGTGTCAGATCTATGTAGGGGTCAGTCAAGCATAGGTCAGGGTCAAGGTCAGGTCAACCGGGTAGGCACATATCCCCGAAAATCAAAACTGATATTCGCAGCCTGTGACACATGTTTTGTGGGTAATTTGGGGCGTAGAAAGCGATGGTGACATTCATTTTATCATAGGCGTACGTGTTTGGTTCAAAAAGTTCAATTTAAGAAATGCATGTATCATGGCCGTGAAGTAGTCACGAGAAATCGCCAAGATTCTTGGAATATTTTGGAAAATACAGAACGATAATCAAAATCGAAGATAACCATTTGATTGTTCATGGTATTTGCAGTCTAATGGCGTTTACGGCATGTCTGTATGTGTATTCTCTGATTTTATGATTTTCTAACGTATGCCCTTTTTGAACGAAAACTCAGAAATTATGACGTCACTAAATAAATAGCCTGGATAAATAGAATTTTCGCCTGTGCAGCTCTCACCACTTACCACTTATTGGGGCTGAGTGCCTCTGTTTCTAGGTCACACTCTAATTAGTCACCAAATTTTATACTTTACCGTCTTTTACGTCAACCTACTGAAGCCGACTGACGATTAAGATCGGGTTCAGACTTATTCTACCGATTGCTGGGACTTTCATTCATATTTGACTTATTTCTTTGGTGTTCTTACTTTGGCTTCCCCACATTTTACTTCGATGTCATTGTTTCGAAACCATCCTTGGAGTTTCAACATTAACCCACGACCGCCTGGGGGGGGTCGGATCCGACCCCCCCCCCTCCGTTTTTCTTGAATAACTCATGAACTACTTTCGCTATCTACTTGAAACTTGGCATACCTTCTCCCCCATCAATTTGACGTCTCCTGTGCAATTTTTAAGAAAAAATTTCAAATTTTTTTTTAGATATATCGATTTTAGTGATGTAACTACATGGCGTTTTTAGTCAAAAAGTGGGAAATGTTTAAAAAATCGCCAAAAATCAGGGTTTAAAGCAAATTTCAAATTAAGGACAAGAAAAGACGCAGCTCGACGAGTTCTTTAAAATGGCTATCTCGGATTTTCCAGAAAATGCGTTTTTCACCCCTAAAAATTCAAAAAACTATATTTTTTGGAAAACAGCTAATAAAATCCAAAATTTTGGGAATTTCCAAAAAACCGGAGTATATGTTGTAGACCTCTATTAGAACATTAGATGTCCCAAATTTCAACTTTCTATCTTGATTTTTGACCCCCAAATTGTAAAAAATAGCTCCAACATGCATAGGGCATGGTGACGTCATAAGCATTTTCGTGAATTAGAGGCACTTCTGAACATCGCATGTGAAAAATAATGGCACCACTAGATTCCTGGGACAAAGCTCGTCTAGAAAAGTGCATTTTTATGTCAAAAATAAAAAGTTGAAAAATTGACCTTTTTTCTCAGCCCTCGTATAGTATAAACGATTTTTTATGCTTTCAATGCACACTTATCACTAGTACAGTGACTTGGGGTCACATTTAACCATTACCATCGGATTAGGCGTGAAAAATAAGCCATCATGTGTCGCACGCCCATGTAGCAGAAATTGAAAACCGTGACCTTTCGTGACCTGACCTGACCTTGACCCGTACTTAGTATGACCCCTATACACACATGGTACCTTCACTAGGCCTTTGAGGTCATTTTTGGTGAGTTTCGAGCAGCAGCTATCGATTCCGCTGTCCGTAAGCCTAATCATGCAAAACCCCTGAATTTGACCTTTGACCTGACCCAGGGTTGTATACGACTCAATCAATAGCAATCAATTCAATCACGACAAATTTGGGAAACCAATCAAATCAATCAAGTCAGAGCAGTTTTCGGGAATTGATTCAATCGACTCAAACGCGACAATGAAAGGAATCAATCAACTCAATCAAACGACTCAAACCAACACATACATTAGGTTTTTTGCCCCACCAACTTGGAAAAGTGTCCATAGCAGTCTGGTGTACCTACCTACCTACCTTCCTACCTACCCACAGAAGAAACATAAAAATATTGTCATTTAAAATTATAAATTGCCATGCCATTCAAAGTTTCTATGTAATAAGGATGGATACCTAGTGATGGACAGGTGGATCATGATATTGAGGTTCAATGGGTAGAATTGGAGCAGAAGTTTCATTTAATGGGTGCAAAATAACCCAGTAGTTGACTCGCCCCTTAACCCAAATCACCACCTTTCACCTAAAGGTTGTCAATTTAATTTTGGCCATATTCCAACTCCATTTACACTAAATATCAGATATTCCGGTTGAAAGTTGGCTGCTCGGATTTTGGCGTTGTTCGTGATTTGGACAATTTACCCTACACCACGTCTATTTTAATGGATAATATGCATCAATAACATATTAACCATAGGGAAATGGAAATAAATATCTTACCTGCATGTGACGGTTTCAGTTAGACAGAGACTGACGGGCAACCTGAAAAATCTTTCCACACAATGTGCATTTGAGGCGTGGGATGTTGTCAGATTGGGAAGGAAGAGATTTGAAGTATTTAGCGGTCCGCGACTCTGGACGTGGCATGTCAATGTTAGGTACCTATGTGAAGAATTCAAAACATTTAATTGCAATACAATTTGAAACTGTTAGGACTGGGGGATAAGGATGAGGATTAAAAATATATTTAAAAGGAAATGGAGATGACAGGGACTCTGGAACCACAGGATAAGATAAGGACAAAGGAAGTAGGAATAAAGAAAATTAAAACGCGAAAACGGCACGGTGCGACTGTGAATAAAAGAAAACGTTTTGCCAATAAGTATGCTAAGCTTTTATAAATCCTTATTCTACGTGTTTTGATTTTTTGTAAGATGACGTCATTGATTATCATGTTCTATGGTAGATCATCATAAAATAAATCGGTTGTACAACACCAATTTCGTTTTAATTATCATTTCATTTGAAATGAAACCACTTAATAATATTCGGTAGAATATTTAAAGGAAAATGAAATATATTAAATATGTTATGCTTAGGCTCTCAGGAGAAAAGGATCAACAAACGTTCTGCTGCAATTTAAACAATGCAGCAAATTAGCTATTAATTGGTATACGTAAACGTAATTAGCGAGACGAAAACGGCTCTTTTGTTTCAGTTATTTTTGTAGGGGTTTCAGATATTTATAGAGTTCAGTGGGTTGTTTCTGAGGAGATGTGGAGATGTGAATTATTAATTAATCACACTTTATTAGTATATAGGGCCTTGCACTTTATCATCTGGATTAAAAGAAAAAAAACGTTTCCTGCTGAGTGCAGAAAGGTAGGTAGGTGCATCGCTAGGTTCTATCACCAGGATTGGAGCAGTTATGAGTTATTGCAGTTGAAAGTCAAAGTTGGCCGTTCATGTTTAGGCCCTGTTCTTTATTTGGCCGTGACCTCATATTGCAGTTGTGATGACAATTGACAAGCAGTTTTCAGTGTAGTTTTGTGATCTTTGATGTCATCAGTTGGTGTCATTATTTTTCATCAACTAAAACTTATTTGAACTTTCCATTCAATCGACTCAATCATACGAGTCACTCTAATTTTCGGGAATCAAATCAGTCAACCAGTCGCTAAAGTCAAACGAGTCAGTCAACCAGTCATCTCGAAAAGTCAATCGACTCAATCCAATCAACTCAAAATACGCGTTGAAACAAATCAATCAATTCAATCGACTTGATTGGTATACAACCCTGACCTGACCTTGACCCGAAAGTTGACCTCAATCTTAAAATCTTAAGAGTGCTTTGGGAAGGTCTCGTAGAGACCTTTCGAACGCCGCCTCGCGGGGCTCGATACGACCATTGGTTCTCGAGATAACAGGGGGGGGGGGTCGGATCCGACCCCCCCCCCCAGGCTGTCGTGGGTACGGAAATAGCCCAGGCGGTGCCGGGTTAACCACTTTTGAACCTAGCTATCTCAACATTAACCACCTTTGAATTTGAGGATGCCTCAAATCACATGCCACTGATTGCCATCGATAGCTGACTCTTTGAATGTAACTTTGTCTGTGGCGACCGTGTGTCTCTCGTCTCTATTTTTGTCTCTGACCCCTTCTCTCCCCGCACTCTGACAGCGGACTCTCTGGGGTCGATCCTGCTCCCGATTGTGCTGGTGGGGCTCGGTGGCGCCGCCCTGGTGGCCGCCATCGGCAGTCTTGACCTCAACAACTCGGGCCGTGGCCTGGACACGGACGAGTGGGAGGTGGACCACTCGGTCTGGATGAACCAGCTCCAGAAGGACTTTGAAGACTCGTGGAGCACCGAGTAAGCTTCTGTGTGTGCAGACGAACGTTCGGCGACCGATTGGCGGCAGTTAGTCGCGTTGGCTCACGTGCGTCGCCTTTTGTTACTTGTTGTGTTACCAGTGTGGATGTTGTCACCGGGAAAGTACGCCGATTGGCGTGCATTTTCATGAGTGATGTTTGCGTGTGTGGCTCCGACAAGTTGAATGTGTTATTTATGGTCTTGCCTAGCTGTCGCAATCAAGTCATTATCTTTCCTATAGATATTTATTTCCCAAACATGACATGATAACTTCAAGTCTGCCTGTCAGGCACCGCACTGTATATTATAAGTCGTTTGCGCTTTCCTTTTATGAAGGTAACATGCAAAACTAATTTGTGAAAAAGCCTTCCATCATTTGCATTGAAATGTCTCTAATTTATTCCATCGTCTGCCTATTTTCTATCTTTGTAATTAAAACATACCGATGCAATTTTGTTTTTGTTTTGTTTTTCTCCAACATCTTTGGCTTCATGTGAACACATTCGTCTTCTATGTCTTTCCATTGGTCGATCTAATTGTTTTCTTATCTTTTTATTTTAGCTTTCCAACATTAATTGTTTTTTGTTTTGTACTTTATCGGAAAAACAGCGCTCATACATCTTTGGGACGAAATTCTGAATTGATGACATGCTTTCTAGTCGCTTTGTATTTCCTTTTAGGAACCACATGACAGATAACACCAACCGCTTTTATTTCTTCTGCATCGCTTTGTCATGACATAATATCTTGTATGATACCTGCTTACGCTTGTCATTGTTGCAATATCGCGATGCCTGAAGAACTGTTGATTGTTTTAGTTATACATGCTGTCGGCTTGTTGAGCATGGAGCGATGACTTCTGTGTTCATAATCTGTCTTCCTTTTTTTGCGATGTGTGCACTATCGTATCGCTTATGTTTAAAACAAACAAGTAACAGAAAATGTCAGGTCGCCATACGCATTACTCGATTTCCAGTCAAATGTACAATATGCTTGACATAAACAGGATATTTATCAAGTTGTGTGTTGCACCATCACTTGTTCGAAGCCCGTACACTCGCGCAACACGCTATTTATTTCTGGTCATGAATACAACAGGTTGAATGATTATTTGCAAAAGCATATTTCGAAAATGGCATAGATTTTTTTAAAATAAATTTAGTCCGAATGGCTGAATGGGCGGATTTGAGGAATCAGAGCCCGCACTAAGCATAGCTTGTTGTGCTGACCCTGACCCCACCACCCGATCGCGCAATTCCAGTTGTATGGCAGAATTTTGTCCGAACGTTTAACGTGCCCTCACGACTGGACACGGTCCCCTCCGCTCACTCACGTTACCTGGCTTCTGTGCGGCCACTGCCACAGATCGTAAGTCAAGTCAGAAACGCAACATTTTCGGAATCTATGTCAGAAAAAAATTCAAGCAAAAACATCAAATAGCTATCGGACAACAAAATTGCAATAACCATATTATTGGGTGAGATTCTTTTGCGATATTTAGACCATTTAGCCACGGGCAAGCGCCGTTAGATGACATGACCAGGGGGAGGTACTCGGTGGTGAGCATGGCGAGCGGTATGAAAAGCGGTATGACGAGAGGTATGACGGATAAAGGAGTATGGTGACTGGAAGGACGCTTTCTTGGCCACCGCCCTCACCGGCTGCCCGCTGGTGCGACGTCAACACAGAACCGGTAGTAAATTGTGATCGAGGATGAGATGGGCTGGTCCTAAAGAAAAGAAATCACGCCTGAATAGGTAGCCAGCGACACTCGGGCAATATAACAACAAGGTGGTCGGCAACGCATGTCAACTGAGGCAAGGCCACATTAGAACTGAGGCGACTGATCGCTAGATTTTACGCCAATCAGACACAGGTCAATGTCACGTGACTTATTTTAGAAAAAGAACATTCATTTTTGAAAGGAGAGTTGGTACTATAAAACTCTAAAAATATAGCAACAGAAACATTAAGCGTCAATTGTAACGTAGGAAGCATTGCCCTTCTTGACGCTAGCGACAGCATGGAGTTTGCGCATTTTCACTGTAGGTGTCGCTGCCGTCGCTCGAGCTGCACTTCGTTCAGTTTCAGTGGAGGCGAGGGTCCGTAGCTTTGTTGAAATAGATGACGCAGCATAACCACAGCCGTAATTTACGGTTAATAACTGAGCATTCAAGTTCAGACCATTATTCATTTTTTCATCTATCACCTGTCGTTTGTTTTTCGTGTGGTTTGACCACAGTGGATCATTTTAAGATCTCACTATACCCAAATGACAACTTTTTAGGGACAACCGGCACTAAGAGCATTCAGCAGTACGCTTGTCGCTGGAGGGTTTAGATTATCTCCCTTTTTTGCATTCAAAAAAGGTGGTCGTAGAAAAACGGAGAAACGGCAAAATAAAGATTTCAACTGAAAAAAAAAACTGAAGCAAGGTTGACTTGGTCAGCGCAGGTCAAATGTTAGACCCTCGCCGGACCTATTGGTTTTCTACATACGCGCCGGCCGAAGAGCGTGGGTACGACCCCCTCGCCGTTTCGCCCCTGATGGAGCAAGAGCGTCGCGGAACAAACGAGCGTAGGCGCCGTTACGAGACTTAGCGATCGGTATCCGATTTTAAGGTCCTAGGTCAACCGGTGACCTTCGAGGCCAGGTCAAGTGGCCCAAGGTACGGGTTCGGGTTTTGGCAAAAAAAAACTTCGCAAAAAATGGTCTCAGAGCCGCGATTTGGAGCCGCGATTTGCCTTGCTCTGGCGCGTCGAATGGCATACTTTAAATTGGTGAGGTCAACTTGAGGTATTGACCTCGGGTCACGGTAAGGTCAGAGCCCAAGGTCACGAACTTCGTCGAAGAAGGTCAAGTCGCAAGTCATTCGATTTGGCAGGTCTTCGCGACTTCATTGGTGGCTTTCCGGACTCGCTAGCTCAATATGATTAGGAGTTATGGACGAAAAACTCTTATGACAATATTGACGTCATAAATGACGTCGTGCAAGGTCAACAATGCAAAAGTGAAGCATCACAACTTTCAAAGAGTGCATGAAATCACGATTCCCTATGGTTGATATAGATTGACATCGTTCCCGGCTCCAAAATAGCAGTTTTCATTTTCCCCCATTTGCTTAAAATGGTGAGGTTATGTAACTGACCTGACCTTATGTGACGTTCAGTAAAAATCCCCGAGACATACAAGTTGTGAGTGAGACCTCTAATGGATACAAGGTCCTGTAGCCCTAGTTGCGACATCTGAAGACCGTGCAGAGGTTCACTTATGACGGCATATGTCAGTGACCTGACCTGCCACGAAAATGAAGTTGGTGTCAAAAGATCCGGCTTGAATCAAAGATCAGGTATGATGCCAAGTTTTCGCTCTCCATCGCCGGCATGTTCGGGGTTATCGCGAAAAAAACCTAAATTGCCACTTTAAAATTGTCACTTTCTACCTAAGGGGGAGGGCAGGAACACACAATAAACTATTGAGACATGCGTTTGATGCAGCTTTACTTATAGACATGTCTCAGTCTTGAAAAAAGTGAAGGAATCGTTCTGACATTACCTTGAACAGCGTTGCTCCTATAGTGCGCTTCTAAAGTTCGACGAAACAAGTCCACAGTTCTTGGTCGCCCTTTTCACCGTTCACAGTCCGCCTCCGCTCACAAATTCACACAAATACAGACAACACTGCTTACTGGTTTATTTATTCGACTCGCTATACTGGGTAAGTTTCCACACATGAGCCGCACCAGTGAGCCCCGATGACTGGTACAGACTGATGATTGAGGTCGCGGGGTCGGGGTCACGGCAAAGGCGCACACAGGGTCGAGGTCGTAACAGAGGCGTGTTCAGAGACGAGGTAAAAGTGGTCAGGGTTGGGTCGTAGCAGGGTCATGCGAAAGGTGAAAACAGAGCGCCCGTGGTATTTTCATCAAGGCTCTTGAAATTCATTTGCGCAGAGCACGTGACCAAGAGTTCGACTTGGCCTGTGGAAAGCATAGGGAGAGGGAAAACTTCTTAGTGGTCACGTGACTGGATATGGCAGTATGCCATATCTCATGCCCTCCAGTGCCCTGCTTCACCGTCCACCGTTAGATGGTGTGTTTACGATGTGTTACAGAATCTTGTTATGTTACGGAATCTGGAGCTAAATGGAGATGTGTCGCCGTTCCAAGTGACTAGAAAACAACAAGGTCACGCGTCAAGCCTGATGGAGAAACTTGGATAACTGCCTTTAGATTCGCTGCTGCTTGACTTAGTTATGTCAGACCCATTGGAGCTAATGAGGCCATTTCAGAACCATGCTGGATGAGAGGATAAGGGATAAGTTGGACTGAGTGGAATGACTTACTGTTGCTCCGCGGTGACTTAGAGTGATTGATGATTCCGAGTATGATGACCACTTTGTGATGCAAGTGTCCCAGTGGGGCACGTATCGCCTAGAAACTAAAACGGCAACCCTGAAGGGTTATGCTCGTATTGGAACTGCAATCGCACGCTGACTTAAACAGTTTCCTGGATGTAGGTTGACCGTTATACCGGAACATCACAACGTGGTCAAGGATGAAAAATGTTGGTCCTGAAGGTTGAGATGCCGAGTGGCGATGTTTTAGAAGGCAAAGAGCTTGACGATCAGTCTAAACTGTGTACCATCCAAATGCATTTTTTTCAGATACCTAAGTTTACACCGATAAAAATGCGTGATCAACGCAAGAACATTGTTTTGCTTCTGGTCACCGTTTTACCCTTGTGCTGTCTGTTGTAATGTTTTTCTGATGTAAAGAATGTTTGTGGGTCGTTTTTTGTGTTTAATGCGTTTCAAAGTTTTTTTTTTCCCAGGCATGCGCCCGGCACTTCTTTCCCTTACTGCGTTCAAATAAAATTCGGACACCCAGCTACTTCATATATCCAGGGCGATCCAGTTGAGTTATGTGTCCAGTGGGTACCGTTGAAGGCCTCAAGCAATAAACCAATATACCTTATAGTTTGCAACATATATTTAGCAATATACACGTGTTCATAATGAGGATAACAGCACAAAACACATTCCAACAAGTAAAAACAACAATAACAAAGCGTAACATCGGTCCAAACAGACAAAAACAATTATCCCTGACATCTGCGTAACAATGCAGTTGCAGCAACATAAGGTGAAAGACGGTGACGAAAATGGCATCTTTAGATGTGGGTGTCCTAACGCAATAAAAACTTTTGAATGACTATGAGTTATTTTTTACCCTGTTGAACAACAGTTGTGTATAAGTTGAACAATAGGCTGCACTATTTTTTGTACAGGAAAGTAAACGCTATTTAATATTTCAGTTTGCAGCCGGCTCGATTCGGAGTGTTTAAAATAATGCCAAACTTAGTCGGTAAATATTAGAGGATAAGGAAATGTTTTCAAGAAACATTAGGGTGACTGTAGGGATGGACATATAAACCTGGATTTTAGGGATAGAGAACATGAAAAGCAGCACAGTATTGGAGTCAAATACCAGATGCTCGGTAAAATCACAGATAAAATCGACATAAGCCAAACAATCGATACATGCACTTTGAACTAAATCGTAAGAAAACCTGACAATTCGTTCTCCTAGCGAAACATTTCGCAAGCAAAGTGTAGCATACGAACCTTCTTATTTCAAAGCACAACTCTGACTTTTCAAAGACCCGTTTACTCTACGTTCCACGAATCCTCAAAGTCCTTCTGGAGCTGGTCCATCCAGACCGAGTGGTCCACCTCCCACTCGTCCGTGTCCAGGCCACGGCCCGAGTTGTTGAGCTGAGTAGCGAGGAAGATTCCTCCGATCAGGGCGGCCAGCGCGGCCAGACCGAGTCCTCCCAGCAGGATGGGCAGCAGGGGCACTGTGGGAAAAACGAGACCTCAGACTCATGTTCTTCAGGACGACAATTTTTGGAGTCGATGGAAGAAAACGGCGGTTCTTAGATGTTTTTTTTTTTTGCAGCTGATATTGTTTTATATGCAGTCTTCACATATTTATGAGAATTTGTTTCCTACATGATGCATCATGATGTTATCGATGTTATCTGTAAAAAAAACAATGAGTCAAAATGCCCAAGGCCATAGAAAATGCCAAACTCTCTCGAAAAAAACAGCCCCTGTTCCATGTCTCGTGTCAACTTACATCCACCACCCCCTGCCGCCGCGACTCCGGGGCCGGCGAATCCGGCGGCGGGGCCGGCAAACTGTCCTCCGGTGGCGCCGACTCCATTAAATCCGGTTCCGGCTCCGGTAAATCCGGTTCCGGTGCCCGTTCCGGGCCCAGTGAACTGACGACGGGTGGAGCCGATACCGAAGAAACGCCTCAGCTTTCTGAAAGGGTGAGGTGGGGTACATTGGATGCGAAATGTGTATCGAAAAAGGGCGGCGCTAAGAGGTGTCTTGTTTCAACATTGAAAGAAAAACTTATTGTTAGGAATACAGCTCACATAAGATTGATGGTACTTTATCATCAACCATTTCTTTCAATCTGTGGATATGGATACCAGCGTTGAAAGTGTTTCGATGAATAAAGAAAAGCAAAGGAAGACGAAAGAAGAGGAAGACAGATGCAGAATCTTTGTCGACTGGCCTCCCACACTGAAAACAATTCAACCCGCGTACAGCGAGTAAAACCCGCTGCTGGCGGGTACACCTACCCACCACCTAATTTGACACTCTACCAGCGGGTGCGTTTACCCGCATATCGCAGGCTGTCAACCCGAGTATATTGTGTACCTAACCCGCAAAGGATGGGGACTCAACCCACACACAGAAGGCAACCTACCCGTTCGCAGCGGGTACACAATCCGCACATGGCGTATTACCTGCTCTGCGTGGGTTGGGAACTCGCTTTCTGCGAGTACAAATATCCGCTGGTAGGGTGTCCAAATCAGCTGGAGGGTAAGTACCCTTCAGTGGCGGCGTTCAAGGAGGAAAACGCCGCCATCGCCGGGATTCGAACCCGATATCTTTGATATTACAAACCGATGCCCTACCATCTGCGCCACAGGCGACCTGACGCAAAGCGACTGAAATGTCGGTGTATATAAGATTAAAATGAAGAACTGACGGCAGACTCAATACAGAAAGTAAAAAGGCTTATCTTAGACAATTGACATGAATCCGCCTATAGTGTTTTAAATATTCAGGAATAGTTTGGACAAATATTTCATTTGCATCGGGAAAGATTTATTTATCCAGGCTTATTTTTACCAATAAAATGTGCTAAGAACGGTCTGCAAACTTCACCACAATGCGCCAGATTCGCGGACTGCAGAATATTCTGCTGAGCGTTCCAGCGAAATATTCTGCCGGCCAAGACGTGACGTCATCCAAACAATGATTCAAATGTCCCAAGCCCGTTAAGTACCCTCCTAACTCACAGAACGCAGCCCCACAGCTGTTACAGTTACGATTACAATTGCCTTGCACATCTCTACCCCTGCACAAGGCCTGCACAAGCACGCAGCCGAGCCGAAAAGCGACTATTGTGGCGCGTCACATTTCAACACTCGTTTGAGCGTCGAAGTCAAAAGTATTAATTTCAAAACCAATGCCGTGCATCAGTGGGATATCTGCCATGACACATGCGTGATCAAGGCAACCTGCGTATAGCATGTCACCTACCTTGGCGCAGCGAGTTACACGATGCAAAACCTGCGTAATGCGCTTACTCCGTGGGCGCGAGTAACGCCTGCGGCCACAACCCGCTGCGGACGAGTGATTGACCCCGCCAGAGGAGGTTTCATGTATCCGCGCATGACGGGTTGCTGTTTTACCCGAGTATAGCGGGCGTTGACACCCGTGAAGCGGGTGAAAGCTACGATGATAACGGGATGCTCTGCGAAACGCGGGAAGCTAAACGGGTAGTCAGCCTACCCGGCAGCAAAAACTCGCGCAGAGCGGGTAATTTCTTCAAAATACCCGCGATACCCGGGCCAACTCGCAATCCGCGGGTTGAATTGTTTTCAGTGCAATATTACACCACCATCACCATCCAAATACTGACCCGACGAATCCCTCCTGCCTCCTGGGCCGTCCCTGCCTCCTGTTGCTGTAGTAGTAGTTGGAGGGATCCTCCTGAGGATAGTAATCCTCTTCCTGGTAGTACTCTGTGGAGTCAGCGACTACTATGGCAACCAGGGCCAGCAGCAGGACGTAACTCAGCTTCATTGTTCCTGTTGGCAGAGGAACATCAGGGTGAAGATGTTGAAAATGGCAAATGGTCGAGCTGTGATGCTGTTCTATGGTCCTAGTTAGTATTATTTTGCGTTATTGCATGCTGAATAGCGTTTGGAAATGTGTTCAATATCAATGGAGCTACCTGAGCAACAGATCAGAGAAGTTTGGACGCTCTTTTCTTATTGTCCCACCAGAAATTTTCAAACACATTTTTATTGTTTAGCCTGTAGCTCCTTTCAAAGCTGTAATAACATTGAAGCCTTCCGATTTTTTTTATTATATTCATGTATCAATTTATTCAAAGTTGAAAATTTTAATCAAATCAAACATGTAGTGAAGCATGTATTTTTGGTATATTTAAATTATTATACACAAACATTGAATAAGTATCGTAAGACTTAATTGTTGCACAGCTACTGATCAGTGGCAAATTTATTGCACGCCGATCAGAAACAACTCACCTGGTTTGATCCAACTGAAGGAAATCCAAAAACAGTCCTTTCGCACTGAACTGAAGCCGAGCTGGTCGATCAAATCGACCACAAAACCACTGACTGCTGCCTGCTACTGTGGAGACACTGCTAGACGTGATAATTCGCAGACACTGTGCCTCACCACCGATCGTCCGCTGTTTTATGAGAGAACCACCACTTGTGAGGTACTTTCGCACGTCAAGACAGCCGGCGGCCATTTTTTCTCACGTATCATCGATGTGTGTTAGCAGTGTCGAAAAGAGAAGTCGGTGGCGGGCACCACTCCTCTCTGAATCCCCTCCTCCGGGATCCGGCACCGTGCGAGACGCGACCACATGACACTCAAGGTGGTGACATTGCATTTTGGACAGGTAGAGCTGACGCTTTTCGGGTCCGGGTAGAAACCGAACGCTGTTGCGAGAGGTGGAAGAGTCTTGTGTCCAAAATGTTATTTTTCGAGATCTTGAGCAGCTCTTTTTTTCAAAGAAATAGACGTAATTTTTGGCGATAAATGGCGTTATGGAACAGTAAAATCCAAGCACAGATATCACATTGAAGAAAAGACTGAGCGGAATGCTGTACGAAAGCTGTGCTCGCCCGCCACTCGAATGTGGGTAATATCCTTTGCTATCATATGGACAAATGCTGTAGCATATGAAACAAGTTGCGCAGATTCTTACGCAAAGTATGAAGCCTTCTCACCACAAGGTGGTCATTGCATCCAATCGAGGTTTCGGACCTGGTAAAACTACAAAAAAATAAACATAAAACCCGTTTCCACAGGGTCACATAGTGATATTTTGTGATGTACGTACCAATGCTTTGCTTCTGATACCGTCACACATTTAACCCGCGCATAAGTGTGGGGGGGGGGGCTTTGAGCCCTCCTCCCGTTTTTCGGCAATATCTTTTAAACTAGTTGATGGATCAACACGAAACTTGCGGTACCCTCAGCCGCATCAATTTGACACCTTGTGTTAAAATGTCAACTTTCTAGCTACCATAGTTTGGCCAAAAATGTCGGCCGATTCTGATGCAAAATATTGAATTACGACAAACGCTCTCAAGCGCCTATACTCTGTTCCGTTTCAAGTTTGCAGCCGAAGTGCCCTGCTGAAAACAGTGCGTGATTTCTTTATACCTATACAGCTCTTACATTTTAACCCGCGCCCTGGTGTGGGTCTGAGCCACCTTCGCCCTGGTGGGGGGGGGGGCCAAAATGACCCCCCCCCGTCTAACTCGAAAACGAAGAGGGCTAGGAAGACGCGGAAAAAAACAAACGAAAGCCCATAACAAGTACGTTCGAAAGTATTTCGGTCATTTTTTCGCTAAGGTCAATATTGAGGTCGCTAGAGGTCATCATAGGTCAAATTTCAGTGTTTTCGGTGTTGCCGGACATATTCCGCTGTAGCTCGGAAACTAGAAGAGCTAGAGAGCCGCGGAAAAAAGCAATCGATAGCTCTTTTCAAGCTCTTTCGCCAAGGTTCGTCAGATTTGACCTCAGCTCAACGGTTTGGCCTACAGAGGTCATGCAAGGTCAACTTGGCAAATTTCGTTGAAAATGTTTTTAACTATAGCATGCATTCACGAGAAAATAGAGAAACGATTCATGCACCATCGTGCTTGGCTCGTCGAGACGCGTCGAATGATATATAGTTTGACCTCGAAAGGTCATTTTGAAAATTTGACCTCAGGTCAAGGTCATGACCTTACCGAAATAGGTCATGCTGCATATCATTCGATCCGCATTGACGAGACAAACACGATAAACGTCGAACGGAGTCTCTATCTCTATTCAATAACAAGTAAGTGCAGAAAAACCGCTGGTGACCTCTGGTGACCAGGGAGATGACCTAGCGTGACCTCAGCGAGGTCACAAGCAAATGGTTTCACATGGGCTGTGATTTGCTGACCCAAGACACTTCAATAACGAAATATAGGAACAATCACGCCCGATTTAGCTGAAAAACAACTACTTTTCGATTCTCCCATTGACTTATAATGGGGAGCAGCGATGACCTGACCTGACCTTAGGTCACATTTATAAAAAATCCGAGATAGCCATTTTGTAGAGCTGGGTGACATCTTCAAGTACTGTAAATTTTACATCGATCGGATAAAAGCTGTGCCTTTGAGAGAGCTTTGAACTTTTTTAGAGGTGGTGTCAGTTTTGGTGACCTTGTGACCTGACCTGACCTGACCCGAACCCCCAAAAAAAGGACATGATGTAAAAATGTTGAATAAACAGCTATGCAAAGTTTCAGGGCGCTAACTCAAGTGGTTTCTGAGTTATCGCTGAAAAACCACAGGGGGGGGCCAAAATGGCCCCCCCCCACCAGGGCGAAGGTTAAGACGCAATTTCTTGAGCGGAGGAGTGATCTGCCGAAGAAACTCCAACTGCAAGCTTGATATGGAACAGACTATAGTTTTAAAGCTAGATCCAATTTATTTGCCTCAGTGGGTTCCAAATACACGTATCTATCATACTGTTATCTCGAATTTTCGAAATTTTGAAGATTTTGAAAAATAGATTTTTTGGTACAATTTGCAAAAAAAAATATTTTTTTCATTTTTTTTTCAAAAAGTATCTGATTTTTCGCAAAATTCGGAATATATGTGATAGAACACACACTGATGAACTACTCTAGCAAGTTGTAGCCCAATATCTGTCAAAATAGCCAAGTTATTAGCATTATTGTCAAAATTTTACAATTATATATTTTTCAAAAGCATTTCAGTACGTTTTTGACATCGCACAGCAATTTAAATGTCACCATCGTGTTCCTGAGCTCAAATTGCATCTGATAGGCACCTTTATTGTTGAAAATTTCATTTTCAGAATTTGACCTTTTCTGACCTGAAAGTGACCTGACCTCCGGTAAATTCAGCTGAAATGACCTAAGTGACACATAAGACATTATTTTCGGAATCTACGAGTAAAATGGACCATAAAACATGCGTCATGTTGCCGATACAAGATGTACGTACAACTTTCGTGACCTATGATGACCCTGAAAAAAAAAATTGAAGTAAAAGTTCTGTACCCTCGGGCTATCTAAGGCATGTATACTTATTATATACGTTCCATAAATCCATAGTTCTCGGCGTCACAATATACGGCCTTCGGCGTCACTTTGGTCCCAACCTGCCGGATTTATCTGTGTATCAAACCGGCAGCTCTGAGTCCCACGTGCTAATGGAAAGTGTGCGCCTCTGTCTCAGGACAGGATGACCTGGCGATTTTGTACTGACACACTGCGCGACAATGTTGCCAGATAATGGTGACTGCCGCGTTTGGCGTGTCATCGAATTGACTTCACAATGGTCAGCCAGTGAGCCCGGATAAAGGATGTTCTGTCTGGTGTGTTAGAGCAATTGTTAAAAAGAGTATTTAAACACAAGATGAATTGTATACTTTCAAGGAGAATGTAGACAAAACATGTAGGCTAATATGTGGACCACTGATTCCCTTAAACCTCGGCCATTCTTTGCGATTTAATATTTTAACCCTATTAGTGGCAGGGGGGTTGTTTTTATCCACCCCTCAGGTTTTTCGGGAATATCTCCGAAACCGCTGAAGCTACGATGCTGACATTTTCTGACTTTTCTTAAAACTAAATTGGGCACATTCCCTGAAAATTTCAAGTTCATAACTTTACCAGGGGCGGCTCCAGAGCACTGGGAATTGGGGGGTCCTATTCGTGAAGCGAGTCATTTGGGCGAAGATCACGATGCTGCACCAGTTTTACGAACAGTGAATGAAAGGTATCATGTGATAACATATACAAAGTTATTGTGCATCCTCTTTTGACACGTTTTTGCTATAATTGGCGGATCCAGGCGTCCAAAAAGGGGGGTTGTTTTTTACCTCCCAACATAGGTGCCCTGACACCGCCTATGCATGACCAATACAATTTTAGCCGTTCTCTCATAAGAAAATTGTAACATAACAAGACCATTGCCACCCTTCTTAGAAACAGTACCAACAAAAACCTTATTTACTATACTTTTTGTGTACCCCCAATCTCAATGATCTGTATCCGCCTATGATTTTTGAAAATGCATATTTTTAGGATCCATGTGAATTCCTGGTTCATTCTCTATCGATCGGCAAAAGTTACGTTAAGATTGGTTCAGAAACCTGGCCGTGATAAACAGTCAAAAATGTACCTGCAATTTGCCCGTTTTTACCCCCCCTCTACCCCCCTATTGACATTTTTTAATTTTTTTTTTTAGAAATGTAGATCTTGTTGAGCCAAATCGAATGCCATTTGAATTTTGAAAATCGGCCGGTTAGATCTCGAGATATCAAGGGGGGTCGTAAACAGCCCCCCCCCCCCTGCCACTAATATGGGGTAGCCAGGAGCCTGCCACTAATAGGGTTAACATAGGAAATACAAGTGTTGTAACTCGAACCAAGCGTCGTAGTCAAGTAGTTAGTGCTAATGCTTCTAAGACGACACACTTTGATTATTGTTTGTGCAAGTGGACGGAACGGGCTCCAAACACTGCACGAGAGTGCTGAGGGTCACCAACTCACATCAAATGAAGAGCCAAAGTCCAGCTCTGTGTTTTCCAACGTAAAGGACATGTGTTTACCGATTAAGTGGTGATTTTAGACAGGAAAGTCGCAAGCAGAAGCAGAAAGCTACAAACTCATCTTTCTACGGTTACATGCAGGATGCTCAAGTCATCTGCCCACTCGATTGCACGCTCTCACTTTCTGTGATACCTCCTAGGGGAAGATCCCACGTGCCTTTCACGAGCATTTGTCCGTAACCCATCAGACGGTCTTGAGTGGTCTAAAATTCACACGATCTGGCCACCCTTCTAAAGCTGGGCGTGGTTACCCGGATCTAGAGGCAATCGGGCACGTATCTGATGTTGCCATATGCGAATGAGAGAAACCTAGAGAAAATGAACACATGCCTGCATTTACCAGATATGACTTGGCAAAGGTGTCTCAGATTAGTATTGCAAGACGCAGTAAGAAGGAAGAACTCAATTCCGCACATGCCTCAGTTTGACACAGGGGAATCATTCATGCTATTTGCCCGTTTTTGCTAAGCGCTGATAGTTGCGTGTTATGTGACACTTTTAGGTATGGAAGTTATTCTGAGATCGGTAATAAAATAATTTTGGCTACATCGCTTACCACGTCTCATCGCAAAGCAATCGCATCACCGGATATTATAGTATATATTTCAGCAAGCATATCAACTTCCTGAGATCATCACTAACCTCAGAACTTCCATGCTAAGAGATGCAGGTCTCATCCCCGGTTCCAGACCTCTTTCCGACATAAAATCAAACCCTTTATTGGAAATCCCCCGACCAACTAACCCACAGCTGACCAGCCCAGACACAACACTTGGCGTCTGCGACCCCAATCTCAGGCTCCATCCAGCATCAGCTGCCGATTCAGCTTGGCCAGACACTTCCCCAGATTGCGATGTTTGCCATCTGCTCCTAAAGATAATAAATTATCACACCATCCATCACATCTTTCTGTGAACTGCAGTTAGATGGCGCTGGCTGCACAGTGCACGTGCCAATCGTTTTCACGCGCCGTCGAGCCGAAAATATCCAGTCACGCCCTCCTACGCAACGGTGTTATTTCATGATCATCTCTTGAGAGTAACACTACCAGCCATGCAATAAGTCAGGTGGTAGGCGCGTCATCCTGAGTGAAGACTGAAGAGGTTGAAGAGGCTCACCAAACTAGGCATAAGAAGGCAGAACTGAAAGTTATATTCAGTGCCCCAGCATGATTTGCTGTAACAAATGAGTGGGAAGATTGTTAGGAATGTTGCGTCACTCTTGTATGCATTGTTAGGGATTGTTGTGCCGTGCAATGTTCAATCCTTGCCGTGTCGGTCTCCGAAGAGAGGAACATGTTTTGAGACTTTGGGATCAAAACGGGACTTTTACAGTCTCTTGTTCAACAGGGCCATGCAATGCTGGCAGCATGGCTAGCTACTGTTATGTGTGTCAATGTAGTCCCCACTCCTCTTATAGCCTGTGCTAGTCCTATGTGCTTCAATGCAGTCTCCTGACAGCGCCTGTGCTACTGTTATGTGCGTCAATGCAGTCTCCTTAGAACTGGTGCCAGTCTTGTGTGCGTCAATGCATTCCCCTTACGTTTTGTGTTAGTTTTGCGTGTCAATGCAGTCTCCATACAACTTTTGCGACTGTTATGTTCGTCAATGCAGTCTCTTTCCGCCCGTGTTAGTATCATGTGCGTCCATGCAGTCTCCATATACCGCTAGTGTTACTCTTATGTGCGTCAATGCAGTCTCCATATACCGCTTATGTTACTGTTATGTGCGTCAATGCAGTCTTTTTATCGCCTGTGTTAGTCTCATGTGCGTCAATGCAGTCTCCATATACCACTGGTGTTACTGTTATGTGCGTCAATGCAGTCCCTATATACCACTGGTGCCACTGTATTGTATTGTATTGTATTGTATTGAACAATCATGATCGATCCACATTCTGAACGTGCGTGGCGATTACTGCTCAGAATCCGTATCCGCGGTGCTAGTCTAAACATTCACAGCATTCACACATTCACTCATGTCAAAGCACGGGCAGAGGCACTTAGGTTCTCCATTAGGGATAACAGAGCCTTGGGGATAACTAGGTCTCCGTTAGGGATATGTAGGACACGAAAAATGAGCTAATTGCTTGAATCTGAATGATTATCTACACATGAGTACTTGACCGATGAAAATAGGCTGTACTGGACCGATAAAGACATCGTAAGGAACGCCTGTAGCAAATACAACAAGCTGATTATACACCAAAAAATAAGTTACCTGTTGAATCGCCAATCCAGAAGAGGTAAAAGCGGCTGTGAACAGGCCCTGGGCGCTGGGGAAGGAGTGGGGGGGGGGGCAAGCCCGGGCGCAGTGACCTGGTGGCACTGGGAAGAAGGTGGCAGTAAAGGGCCAGAGCGGAAGTCCGGTTCTGGGTGTGGTCTCCTTACTTTCGGTTTCGCACGTTTCTTCTGACTTATTTCCGCCTGCTCTCCAATGAATAGGCAGTGTAGAAATGTACACAAGAAATAATCAGTATGATTACAATAGACCGTGCAAGCATAATTAAACACACGTGACATGCAACCCACACCTATCCATTTCAAGCAATTTGTCCCTAAGCAGCCTTGCACGTTTTTCACACGCATTACTCCGCTGCCTCACACCGAGCATTCCATTTTGAGCCAACCACTTCACCGTGAGACGACGGAGCGTGCCTAACGATCCATTTACACCGGTTATGTGCAGAGCTACGAGAGCAGCTTGAGACCTAGTGAGAAGACCCAATAAATCAGAAAGAGATAATTTATTCAGAGAAGTGGTCAGCCTGCCAAGGTTTGCACTCATGCACTAGTACGAAAAGGTTGCACCAGCATCCTGTAATGTCGTTTTAGCGACGTTTGGTTCAGAAGATACAGTAAAGATTGATTTGTTTTCGTCATGGTGGCAGAGTATCACACTTTCTAAAGTAGTGAAAAGAAATATGTTTTGATCAAAGTTGAGGCCAGGGAAGATTGCGAGGAAAATAAATACGGACTTAGCAGAGTGCTATTTTAGCGTTTATTACGCAGGAAAAAAGGAACAATGTTCAAATTCAAAAAGCAAGCCTTTTTGTCTCCGGATACTGAAGCAAACGATCTTCTGCAATCCAGCACAACTTGTACAGCTGTCTGCTTTTGAATCACATCCAGCCGTGCGTTAACAGGTCAGTCTGCTGCAAAGGCGTTAAGGAGCGACCGCTACGCACATTAATTGAATTACTTAAGCAATAAGCACAACTGAAGCCTGACGATCAGCACACATCTGGCGTTCTTCAAGCATGTAACGGCGATTTCTCCTGTAAGTAGGAAGGACCGCGCGCAGGGAACCGTTTTACCTCTCCTGGGAATGTTGGTGGGCGCTAACTTTACACCTAACCACTGGATAGTTACAAATTATGCTAAAGGTAGAAACTGAGCTGCGGTGGTTTCGCTATAAAGTTGGTGTTGTGCCATAAAGGCGCGAGTGCTGAATTAGAGACGGCGGAGTGTGGACGGTGCTGACTGCGCGGGGCCCGGCGCGACGGCGGGGATTCCATTCTGGAGGACTGTATTTACAATCAGGTATGGAGGGCTTTTTATTATACTTATATGTATATTGCAATTGTTTGTAAACTTTAGAGATTCATTGCAGATCAGAGGGCTAACAAGAGATAAATTGTACGTGGGCATCCATGCAACTAATACTTTCATAAGACATGTAATATATTTCCAGATCTCACCGCAGGCTAGTGACATCTGAAATTGAACTGCTCAGTTGTTTTGCGTTTCCGTCTTACCCTTACTTGAAGGACATGACAATTGCAAGCATAAACAATCGAAAGAGTATTGAATACTTTCGTTACAATGGCGCTTATCAGTATGTTATGTCATTTGAGCTCAAATGACAGATGAAAGTTCACCGTTACTCATACATCTCATGATCACGCCCAGTAAGCGTTGCTCGAAATGCGAAAAATTCAGTACTCAGTACTACGTGCTGATTAAGAAGTCGGCAGTGGAGTAAAGGGGGAGGGGCGAAGAAAAGCGTTCCACTTCAAAATGTTGGTCACCGCGAAGGGATCTCCTCCCACTGAAATCGCTAGATGCCCTCCTCGGTCGCTTGCATGGGATGACCGTCAATCCGGAACAGATGATGTTTTTGGGTCAGTTTTAGCGATAAAAAGGGACAGGCCAATTCATCCACAGCCCATAACATGCTGGTATATGAGCAGTGGACTGGCAGACCAAGAGGAATTACTTGTCCAAAAGCGACTCAGGCTCTGTTACGCATATCATAGAAGTAATTTACAAACTTATTTTGATTACGTTATTTTGCGAGTAAAAAGACGTCTGCTTGACTTCAGTTTTCATTCTGTGCCCTCAGAAATCATGAAGCTCTCCATTGTCATGTTGCTGCTCTTGGTCGCCCTGGTGAGGACTGACACCTCCTATCAGAACTTTGAGTCCTACGAGAGCAGTCACGACCTGTCCAGCGCCTCGTCCAACTACTACGAGCATTCCCAGCCGAACCGGAGGATCAGCACCGGTCTCACTGGGTGAGACAATTGTGGCGCTGGCGAGACACTTTGTTGAGGAAGGTTTTTTCACGAATGGTTCGCAAATATGGGGATGGTTTAGGGATGATAATGATGAATGATGATTCGAATAGGTATTTACCGTGGTTGAAGCAGTGAATTGTTGCATTTTTTCGGAAGTGAATTTCGTTTTAACTCTCGTACCTCGCTAGATATGGAGAAATGTGTAGCATTGCTGACATGTGCACGTAGAGTGATATGCAGGCTGCAGATTATTGTAAGTGACAAGTGTTGCATTTTCCCAGGTATCTTCGACAGTATTTGAATCCTATTCGTCGTCAAGGATTCCAGGGAGTTATACCTTGTAAGTTCCATACATTGTTTGCAACTTTTTCTAAATAGGAAAGGTTGTTTATGTGATTATAATTTTGTTGTTAATGGCTTGCAACATGTTTAAATTTTGTCCTAAACCATCCCAAGCTCATCTTGACGAGCCAGGTGGAAAAAGTCTGACACATAACCTGTGTGCTTATCCCTGCAGATCTCTGGCCTTTGGGACTGCTGTGCATCGTCATCTTTCTTGCCCTCATCGGCTACGGCTATTACTCTGCACTGTACAACTCGTCGGGCCGTGGCCTGGACACGGACGAGTGGGAGGTGGACCACTCGGTCTGGATGAGCCAGCTCCAGAAGGACTTCGAGGATTCGTGGTCCGAGCACTGAATGACTGCGCAGTCAGTCGCGCCAGTTTTGTTATGTTTATCAGCTGCGTCGGTTCGTTATTTTGTGCTTTGATGCTTTGACTTGTTGTAGTGTTATTTATTACTCCTGTGTGTTTTGGAGAGTTCACTTACATCTTTTTACCATTTGATCGCAATTTTGTAGCCATAGATGGTAAATTTCTTTGGGTAAATTATAACATTTCCTTTTGGGAAATTCTTTTCTTGTGATCAGGCTATTACTACCTATGTAAAAAATTATATAAACTAACTGATAAGTATGAAATATGTTATTGAACTTTGCATAATTATGTTTTTTTATTGACATGAAATGTATTTATGAATGTCTTATTTAGAGAGCATAAACTACAATATCAAAGAAAACTAGTCAGATGACATAGCATCGAAAACACGTAATGCTCAAAAGTGATTATGTTCAGAAGCATTGTTATAGCGATTTCAATGATCGTTTTCATATACATACCAAATAACTAGCATTCACAGCAAACTACCTATAGTCTATGCCGTAGATATTCACTTAGGTCATCAACATGATTTTAATTAGGGCTTAATTTTCCTTTGTTTTGTAATGCATTTTTTATCAGTTCTCGCATATTAAGTCATTTACGTTAGCTAAGGTTTTAGAACCTACTCCTTTTTCTGTTACAACATCATGTCGTGTACCTGAGCAAAATGGTTCGTGATTCAGAAATACGATGACAAAATGGTTTAATTGGAAACCATCAATACAAGATTGTTAACACATATTTTCTTCTAAGTGAATTTAGTGAGGAACTGCTAGAACAATGCTTTCTGGAAATTTATATTTTCCTCCAATGTGTCAACGTTTGATAAACTATATCGGAATGATGCTAATAAATTTCATTGTTTCATGTTATTCACTCATATCGTGTTAATTTTTTTTATAAAATTTAGTGTCATTTTTCAATTTAGAAAATAAGTTAGGATCCAAATTAAAAGCGATGCTTAAAAATGATAATAATAAACACTGCTGAGTATGTGCAAAATGTTATAAACAGAAGAGGAACAGAAACCTTATCCCTCGCACGACCAGGCCATTTCTCATAACACGAACGACCAGGGGGGGGGGGGTTGTTACGATCCCCCCCCTGGCGTTTCGAAACGGAAGGTCGTACAGCTTAGCGGAAAAAACCAACGGATTGCTCTCAACGAGATCTCGCGATTGGTGGTATATTTTTTGGTAATAGGTCAACATTTGACCTACTTTTGACCGGTCAAAGGTCAAATTTTCGGAAAAATAGACTTTTTTCAACTTTCGTCGGCGATTGCGGCAAAACGGTGAAAGATATCGACTTGAAACCTTCTCTATCGTGTTCCTTGATCAATTCTCTATCGTTTGGTATGTATTTCGTTTCCCTAGCTCTAAAAATGGCGCGTTGGGAGCGCCGGAAGTCGGCAAGGTCACAGTCGGCGGCAGAAATTCGAAAAATCAAAATTTAAATTTTTGAAATCTGATTGTATTTTTGGATTTGGGAGGTCCATTTGCTCCCTATAGAAGCTAATATTGCTGCATATTCCCATTGAGGTGACAAGAATTAGCAAAATAGTGGTTCGGGCGCTTTTCAAAAATAGTACCGGACGCTGTTCCTCTTGTGACGTCATAGCTCCGTGACCTGACCTGACCCGGTCAAATTTCTTATACCATATGATAGTTAATACTTGCCCCAACATGCATGGGAAGTTTCATTACGATCCATCAACCGATGTTCGTACCACCGGCAGGAAACCTCGGGCGTTGGCACTCAGTTTGTGAAAATCCGGCCGGAGGCTGTACCTCTTATGACGTCATAACTCCGTGACCTGACATGACCCGATCAATTTTTTTCGGCAAAAGATGCGCAAAGGTTGCCCCAGAGGGTATTGAAAATTTCAGCCCGCTACGACAAGCCGTTTAGCGTGCACTTCGAAAAAACCTCAGGGGGGGTTGATACAACCCCCCCTAGGCGACTATTTTTCATGCTTAGGCAACTTAGTGACAAGCTGCTTCAATACAAAACCCTGTGATTGGTCTAGTTGAACAACACCTTTTTAATTTTTAAATCATTTTGAAGGACTTGCTTATGTGCAATAAAAACTAAATAGCATGCAGCTATATAGATGAAAACATCATGCAATAAAAAGACAATAAAGCTTATGCAACATTTTACTATAATTCCATCGATGAGTCCTCGTTGTATGAAAATCTGTTTCATTTTCTCGTCCTGCATCTTACTGCTAATATGGATAGCAGGCACACCTGTGAACTGAACATGTGAACTGAATTATCAACATGTGAACGCATGTTATGGATGATGCAATAAACTGTCATGGTTGCCACTCAACTCATTTGACATGCACCACGCAGCTAATACACATCTATTGTGTAGGATATTCGTGTGTTCAAGTATTTCTTCATCTGATGTTGAATGGATATCTGAATGAATAAGATATCCGACTTGTTAATGTGTTTTTTCTTCAGTGTCAGATAATATGTTAATCGGGTTCTTCAGGCCCGGAGCTATCGTTTGGTATATATAAGTGTGGAATTCCTCCCCAAGTGATTGTTTTCGTGAATCAAACGCTGTTCAAGAGTGCGGGAGAGGGGTCCGGTCGCAACAATTAAGAACTTCGTGCTTAACCCGGCAGTTGCTGGGGTATTTCGCCACCCACCGTTTGCTGGGGGGGGGGGGCGTTAAACGCCCCCAGCCGATAACTCGAGAACCAATAGGCGCAGCGAAACGCACGAGGCGGCAAACGAAAGAACGCGACGAGACGCTTCAGATGAGTACTTTAAAGTTGAATTTTGAGGTCACAGGTCAGGTCAAGGTCAGGTCAAACACCTGAAATCGGGCTTTCAGTAGCATGGACTTCAGGACTTCGCAAAGGGCGCCTCTCGTCATAAACTCTGTCAAAACGGTGCACAATCCATCATATAAAGTCTACAAGAGTGTCAGCTCCATGTAGGGGTCAGTCAAGCATAGGTCAGGGTCAAGGTCAGGTCAACCGGGCAGGCACATATACGCGAAAATCAAAACCGATATTCGCAGCCTGTGACATATGTTTTATGGGTAATTTGGGGCGTGGAACACGATGGTGACATTCATTTTACCATATGTGTACGTGTTTGGCTAAAAAAGTTCAATTTAAGAAATGCATGTATCATGGTCGTGAAGTAGTCACGAGAAATTGCCAAGATTTACTTCAAGATTTTGGAAAATGTGGAACGATAATCAACAATCGAAGATAGCCATTTGATTGTTCATGGTATTGGCAGTCTAATGGCGTTTACGGCATGTCTGTATGTCTATTCTGTGCTTTTATATGATTTTTTGAACATATGCCGTTTTTGGTCGAAAACTCAGAAATCATGACGTCACTAAAACCTCGATATCTCCAAAATTTTCCGACCGATTTTTTTGAAATTTTGTCACAATAAACTTCAATCAATTCCCTACAGGTACCCAAAATTTGGCGCGCCTGCGGCGCGCCGTTTTTATGCTATGGCCCGGCGAAAAAAGTGGGGGCGTTTAACGCCCCCCCCCCCAGCAACTCGCGGGTTAAGTTGAGTTTTCGCCAGGAAATAGCAATTGTGTTGGAAAAATGGTAATAACAATGTTGATTGATCGTTTCTGGACAAAACAGTATAAGTTTCATTACACTTCCACAAAGTTTGATTTGTTTACCCATGTCGTGCTAGAACTGGCGATCCGCCCAGTGTGCGGCGCCCGGTGACTGACTGGCCGGCCAATACCAGTTGACCTTAACCCTCGCCGGCACAGGCCATTTTGCGTCCTTCGACGGCACAAGGGTTGGTACGACCCCCCCCCCCCTCGCGTTTGGCCCCTGATCGAGCTAGAGCTTCGCGGAAAAAACGCGCGTGTTGCCCGTCACGAGACGAAGCCGATGATACCCAATTTTAAGGTCCTAGGTCATCGGGTGACCTTCCAGGTCAGGTCAATGACCCGAAAACCGGGAAAATCGGGACCTGTTAGAAAGTCGTAAATTGTGGCTGCTATGTGGTTTTCCGGGGTGCTGATCACGAATATCGTGTTAGTTTTGATCAGAGATGATGTCTTTAAGCATTTAGACCAGGTCGGGTCAGGTCAGGTCAGGTGGACCGGTAGGGGTTGTGACGGGTATTCGTAATACGTGTCAACCGCCTCCGACAGCTTCGTAACATATTACAAAGGCACCAAAACTACTTCGTAAATGTTCAAATGGTTGCCAAATTCGAATTCAGCCAGCTCCAAAAACTAGCCTAGAAACAAGTAAAACTCGAAAAAGTGAACCGAGGTCACCCGAGGTCACCAAAGGTCAATGACCTGACCTGACCTTCAGGTGACCTTGACACCCACCCTAATGTATGGGAGCGACATCAAATCACATGTTTGAACGTTTGAAACCACAAAAAGCTTGCAAACGCGCGGCTAATGTTAGCCGACATACGCCGAATCGCGATTCCGGCCAAACATGGTCTCGGAAAAGAGGTCACAGGTCAAAGGTCATTGGGGTCAGGGTCATGAAATTTTCAGGGTAGGTGTAAAATTGATCAATGCGAGGGTACTGAAAGTTTCGTCGCGATCGGCCGCTTTTTTCGCGAGTTATTCGCGAAACACCTTAGGGGGGTTGCATCAACCCCCCTGTGCCGGCGAGGGTTAAGCTGACCTTCTCTGACCCCGGGAGGTAGACTGACCCGCTGTTGCTAGGTGGGCAGCGGACAACTGGCTGGGCCGCTCAGCGAAATGAAATGACTGTTTTCAAATAAAGACTTAACCCTCGCCCTGGCAGGGGGGGGTCGATACCCCCCCCCTAAGGTTTTTCAAAGATAGCGTGAAAACGGCGGCGCGCAGCGCCGCCAAATTTGGCACAATCTATGGGGCAACCTTTTTACATATGACCTTAAAATTTCAGGTCCGGGTGACCTTGGGTCAGGTCACCAGGTCAGAAAAACCGGTACAAGGTCACGGTCAAATTTCAATTTTCTTTTTGCACCTGTCCAACTCACAGTTTTGGACTGATTTCCTTCAAACTTTCAGGATGTGCTAAGTTCACCGAGTTGTATAACATATAGTTCGGGTTTTTTGAGGTCACTGACCTGAGGTCAGTTAGAGGTCGATACGTCGTAATGTTAAGCCTATGGGAAAATACTAAATTCGGAAAATACTGGAGATATTCGCTTCGTTCTATCACTTTTGTGCTTTGAAACCACAGTACTTAACAGCAAGTCACTTGGTGCTTCTTTGTTTGGTGTACTTATCCATGGGTCAGGTCAAATGAGGTCAACTGAGGTCAAATGACGTTTTTGCCAATAACTTGGCACATAATGACGCTAGAGCTTAAAAATGGTGTCATTGTGTTCCTGGTGATCAGCCGAATCGAATGATATGCAATATGATGCAATTTGGTTACCTTGAACTTAATTAATTAATTAAAGTTTACTTAAAATTTAAGACAAAACTACTTAGCAGGCTAAAAAGTATATCATTCGACGCGCCTTGACCTGCTGAATTCACTGTGCTTTTCTTTTTGCTCTATCTTAATTAGATCAAAGTTATAAGCGAAAAACTTTTGACCTGTTTTTAGCGAAATTTTTACATTTATACCCCCCAAAACCCCCCTAAATATTGACCTAGAGCAACCAAATTTGCACAGGGGCGAGAACTCCAGGGTTCCCACCTACCTACTAAATTTGGTGTTTCTAGGTGCCATAGGAGCCAATCGCGAGGGGGGTCGCATCGACCCCCCCCCCTGCCAGGCCGTGTTATGAAAAATGCCCTGCCAGGGCAAGGGTTAACGTGCTTAGTAGGAAATAAAACAAATGTAGGGAGTAATATAGATATTTGCATTTGGGCCAGGTATCGTTGTACTGGGCCCAAATGCAAAGATTTGTGGCAGCTCGTAAGCAGCAAAAACCAAGAACCAAGCACCAGTTAGATCAGCATTCATTGGAAACACATACTAGTATGCATAGGGATAGGCTTTGAGGTAGTGGCGTGACCAGCCTGATCGTGGCTAAAGCCCGTAAGAATAATGAAGAATTACCTATCAAAAGACAAAGACACTCTAAAATATACGTGATATTTCTAATCCGATAATAATATAATGATAGCAGAGTTAATTTTGCATTTTAAATCTTATTTGTCATGCTTGTTTTGTTTATGACGAGCGATGCCCAGCATGAAGTCCGAAGGTCCATGCCACTAAAAGCTAAATGTTAGGTGTTTGCCCTGACCTTCACCCGACTCGTATCCTCCAAATTCAACATTTCGGAAGTATTCATCACAGTATTGTCACCAGCTTTCGTTTGCCGCCTCACGCGTCTCGCTGCGGTTTGGTTATCAGCTTAGTTATCAGCTTAGGCGTTAACTACCCGCAAGAAAGTGGTGACGGCAAAATAGCCTGGCAACTACGAATCTAAGAAGACATTTGTACTTTGTAGGTATTGAGAGTAGATTTACTTCTCATGAGTCTCTGTGGTTGATTGGATGGTTACGAGCCCGGGTGCTTGTTAAGACGTTTTTATTGTCAATGTCCTTTATTAGACTGGTGTAGGATGTGTAAAGATGCGGTTTTGAACATACTGACTGCACGAGTTTGTGTTTATATGCCATTGCACAAATATCACATGTAAACAGTAGACACATTTTAACAGGTCCGCAATTCGGTTTATTTGACAAAGACATCGGTTTCAGAGGGGCGTAAAGTAGGAACGGTTATGCATTATACAAGCTGTCTAACAGAAATTGTATTCATGAGCAAGTCTGGTATTTAGTTGAGCATTGCAATACACATCTGGAAACAAGAACAACTGAGCACAACAAAAAACAAGCGCAACCCTGGACAGTTTGTGTGCTGAGCACTGGCGTTAGGTCACTTGTTGGGAATCAGGAGTCTGAAGCATTAGGAGAAAGCTCAGGTCGAAAAAAAAATAATTGTAGGCCAGGTCAAATGTTTTGAATTATGTTTAGGCTAGAGCGTTTGATGAATAGACAGACGGGTTATGGTATATTAGAAGTAGATGTAAGCAAAGAGATGGCCCCATGAGTTCTAAAAAATGACAGTCATTGGTAAGTGCTGCGTAGACATGGACTAAACAAGACAAAAAGGCACCACAAAAGGATGAATTCGCAAAGACTACAGGCATGGCAAGCGTCGGTTTCCTTCGAATAGGCAGAGCAACACACGTTACGAACCAACTAATTTAGTAGTGTCAGTATTCACAAGAAACTTGAATTACAATTACAATTTTGTTGCCGCGTGAAAAAGCTGCATATATTTTAGCGAAGTAAAGAGAATGCAATCGTGGCAGCGAGAGATGCATTCAATAAATATGAAGCACAAGCTAAAGGGCAAAAGTGTTAGCAAGCACTGACATTGTTACAATGCGGGAATACGTTTGCAAGAATCCAAGACTTCTGATCAAACTTTGAATTTCACATTCAAATAAAAAGTTGTCGGTTTCAGATACTTCAAACAAAATGAGTGTAAGAACTTGCTGATAAGCATCATTTAGATAGGTAACAGTTAAAAAGAAACGTTTTAAAACCTGTTAATGTTTGCAAAGCAGCTTGGTTAATTATCTCGTAAAAAATACAATTGAAGTCATTTTGATAAATATCAATTGCAATGTAGCATTCTATCTGTAAATTGAGCTGCCCAACGCATCAAATGATGGCAAAATGTAGCAGGTTGCAACCATGTGTATCTTGTGCCATACACAGAAATGGACATATTTTAGAAACACACATTTATAAAATGTAGACAGCCAAGTTTTTGTGTGAATCCATTTTCAGTTGCACATAGGGAGCACAGCTAAATGAGGTAGTGGCAAATGATTGTTGGCGTGACGTTAGCAGGAAATGCGCACACACAAAGGCGGAGCGAATATACAGCTATAGCGCTTGTCGTAATGTTCCTCTGAGTACCTTCATCACAACACAACAACATCAACAAAGACTGGGCAGCATAACAAAAACCAACAGTAACAACAGTCTAAACCCAGCAGTAAGTCAACAGTAACGGCGCAAAATATCAACTTCCGCAAGCCTTCAGCCACTTATCAATTGTTGATTTGCGGCCACTCACAACTTCTATTTCACAACGCGATCACTCTTGGGACCACGAATCCTCGAAGTCCTTCTGGAGCTGGCTCATCCAGACCGAGTGGTCCACCTCCCACTCGTCCGTGTCCAGGCCACGGCCCGAGTTATTGTAGACTGATGCGTAGAAGGAGACGCCAATCACAGCCGCGCCGACCAGGAGGGCGGCGCCCACCAAAGGAAGAGCGCTGCTTGCTGTCGGAGAGAAGGCCAGAGTGTCAGAAGTGTGGTCAGGTCACGCAGGTCGCCACACGTAGAGTTGTATCAGATAATGAGAAAGCTACTGCTGAGTAGCTTGAATTAATAATAATGATCTTGGTTGATCGCATACAGTTATGATAACTGCAATGCTGAAAGACTACGACGTTACTGTTTTATATCAAATGAAAAAGTGCATATAGGTACATGTCTTCGCCAACAGAAGAAATGTTCTCAAGATGGAAGAGTTGCATGCTTTGAAAGAGGGCTCCTCTCCTGTTGTACAGAAACACACCAGTTACCACCCATACATACCTCCGCTTAAGTCCTGGCGCCGGATCGGATTAAACAGTCGCTGGATGAATCTGAAGCGAAAATGGACAAACCAAGCGTCACTTATTTGAAATACACCACAGTTGGCTAGCTCTCTGACTCATTTTGCGATTGTAGCAATAAACTGTATTTATAATTTCCTTCGTACAAACTGCAAACTTACTTATAAACAATGTTTCCTTCCAATTTCTTAAAACGTTTGTCCCTCTCTGACTAGTCCAAACTAGGTGATAGATGATCGTAATATCTTGCTTTGTTATACTGTCCCGGTGTTTTTCTCACCCGATGACTCCTTTGCTGCTCCGCCTCGCAGGTCGGTGGTCGTAATAGTTTGAGCTGGCCTGGTTGGCATGGTCGGTGTAGGTCTGGAAGTTCTGATAGGAGGTGTCGGCACACGCCAGGGCGGCCAGGGACAGCACGAGAACGGCAGTCAGCTTCATCGTGCCTGCAAGCGAAGAGAATGACCTTATAGGTAAACACGATAGGTTATTATTCAGAGACTTACCGCAACGATACAATACGTAAATATTGAAACAGCGATATTTAAATTCAGTTGTCTCAGGATCTGAGCTAAATCAGATCGAATAGTTGACCTAGGGAGTTCATGTCGCATATCAGTAGATATGACAGTTTTCCCGGAGATCATTGTTCTCAGGTGATCATCCTCGCCTCGCTAGTTCATACGATTGGGCATTATTGGCAAAAGAGCGTTACCGAAAAATCCAATTGAGCTTCAAGCCATGCAAGTCCAAAATAAAAGGTGAGCATGGGAATCGTGCAAAGGATATGCCTAAACCTAGTTATAAACTTGAGATAGGATTGCGAGTAGTGATGCCGAAGTCGATAAGAGGCCCATCTGCCTTCAAATGACTCTGATGAAATTCCAAAATACACACCTATGCATAGGTTCATAGCTTCACATAGCTATGTGAAGATTCTAGAGCCTTGTACTTCCTAAAAGCTCCGTCATTTTGAAACTACTTCCTGGCAATAAGAGTACCTCTGAATTTGGACCCTGTTCATGCTCAGTGCTCACTTATGCTGCCAAAGGCTGGCACCTGTCCTGCCCTGAGACTATCGTTGGTTCAAAAAAAAAATGTTCGAATCAAAAGTCAGACGTACTATTTCTAAGCTCTTCGAATGCGCTCTGTGCAATGGCGGGAAAAAACGTCAGGAACACCACCCTTTTGGGGGGGGGGGGGAATGAAGCCAGAATTGCAGCAGAGTCAACTTCGTTGATATGGTCCTCCCAGACCCTATGTCTGCCTTACGGCTATCCCTGAGCACCTATTCTATTATCGTTTCGCTGATTTATTTACGATAGCTCTTGCCGGTATAAAGTGTATGGCGAATTTACCCAATGTATTGACAAAATTGTCCTGAAACTGTAAGTTATAGTGGAGAATTTGTAGCGACAATTATCGTTACTGACTCACCGGGCAACTATTGATTACATGTACAGTTCTCACGAAAACAGTTCACGAAAACTGAATACATAAACAACAAAGCTAATAGCTAAATTTAAAAATTTATAAGAGTAATTACAAATTTCATTCACAGGTATAACTGTGCAACATTTTGTACAAATGATAAAAAATTGTTGTTGCTATTTGCTATTGGCTTTACTCCCATTGCCATGAGAGTAAGAGTACAACTTTTCAGTTTGCCCCGTCATCGCATCTACTCACGCTTGGAGCTGATCGTGGCACTTCTCGTTCCAAACACTCCGGTCAAGTCATCGTGCGCTCCCACCACCAACACTGCACAAAGCTCAACTCCGTCACAAAATAAAACACCGCCACACCACCAGTTACCTGTTTCAAGAGATATCCTGTGTGATGATGAAGCTCCTGAAACCGTCCTTGACTCGTCCTCAGCTCACTCCGCCCTCACCCCACAGTGCACCCCCGAGTTCGAGCCGAGACTGAAGGGATCTCACCAGCACCGCCTATAGTTATATGCACTGCAGCGGTTTCTTTCGCGGACCTCCAGCAATTGGCTCGAGTAATTGCCTCAGCACTTGCCTCCGGTAAAAGTGAAGGCGAGTGTGGCATGGTCAAATCTCACGCTGGGGCTTTAGTGGGCCGTCAACGGGCACACAGACAGACAGACATACATACTGACAGGAGTACAGACACACCGACTGCATCGCTATCGGCGAGGGCTGACTAGAAACCGGGCCCATTCGTCATTATTGACACTGAGCGGAGGCCTTGCAATGCCCTGGCAGCAGTGCTCGGACGCGAGTTAGGTACTTTCTGGGAGTGGCAGCAGCCAAAGTCAGTTGATGAGTGGGAGTGCTACCGCAGAAACGCCTTAAACACACCGCTCAGAGACAGAGTGAGTAAGAGTTGTATTTGTGGTAGCATGAACGCTTGTAATCGTGTGTGAACACATTAGCAAAAAAGCTATGTTTTAACTGACGTCTATAGTTGACAAATGACAAGCTTCAGAAACAAATCACCATACTCAGGACTGCAGTCCGTTAGCGCACTTTACACCAGTTTAGAACGTGTCTCAAGCGATGTTTGCGTAACATATGCCAATTGAAAGATTTCTTTGTAGATGTCAGCTCTCAGGTAACAAGTATGTATAATGAACATTGAATTATTCAAAAGCGGCTTTCGATATAGAAACATTTACCACCAATTTATCAACATTCAATCACCATCGATCTTCAAATTTATCCAAGTTCATTCTTCATGGCAATATTGCAAACCAGGTACGTTTTTCACATTAATTAATTCAGTTTTCATCCATTTCCAAACGCCTGAAAAAAAATCATCAAAATATGTCTCGCTGCACTATAGACGCTTTTCAACGACAGCGAAAATATGTCCGTCGCCATATTGCAGTGTCTTTTCCTGCGGCAGGTACTTCATAAATGAAAGCAAGGAAGCTTCTCACGGGTATGTGGGAGGACTGCTACTTTCATTGACGCTGGCACAGCGGCATTGCGTCTCCAGGCACTGTGGCAATAGTTATGGTGGGAGCGTATTTACTGCCTAAATGCAGCAGCGAGATAGTTGTGCTGATTGGGGGCTATGCATTACTGGGCAGCGTTGGTTTCTAATCATTTATTCATCAACCATTGACGCATGAAACTAATTCTTATAAAAAGTGCGAGGTAAAAATTGCTTAGTCGATTTCCGTTTTGCGATATTTTCACATAGACCCGCTAGTTTATGCTTTTTGAACCCGAAGCATGTCTAAACTGAACATTTCTTCACATAATCCTTTAGAATGGGCTTCTTTGAGGGGAACTGGAGCGGTTGCATTTGGGTACAGTGGGAAATGGAAGAGGTCTTATTGGGGAATGGATCATACATTGATTGTTGGTAAAGGCCATGGTTGCAGCGAACGTCTGGCATAGGTGCTCTGGTAGGCTCATGAGTTTAAGATTAACCCGCGCATGACTGGGGACTGGGGAGCCCCTTCCGGTTTTTTTGCAATACCTTCTAAGCCGCTGAATGTATCAACACGAAATAAGCAGTATCCTCGGCTGCACGAATTTGGTACCTTGTGTCTAAAGGAAAATGTCGTAGCTGGAAATGACGTCAGAGTGCATGTCGGCCGATTTTGATGCAAAACTGAACTACTGCAATCGCTCGAAAGTCGAAAGGGCTTACATAGACCCGATTTATTTATATGAGACGACTCAGATACAAAGGGCTATCTAAGTGTTATCTCGGATTTTAGCCCGCGCCGTGCTGGGAGCGTAAAGCCCTGTTCATACATCAGTTCCGCACATGTAAAAATTTCAGACCCGGGTCGTTCAAGATCAGGTCACCAGGTCACGTCAAGTGACCTCAGGAAAAGTTCAAAGGCTCGCTATGGCTACACCGACTTAACAATCACTTTGACACTTTCAGCGATTGATATGAGTAACAGTATGTATAAATGTAAATCTCGGATTTTTTATATCTGTGAGCTAAGGTCAAGCCAATTTTGCGACATCTCCATTATAAGTCAATGGGAGAAAATTGAAACGCGCCTCTTTTGGACGAATGTCGCTCAAAACGCTCTCAGACACCGGTTCGTAGGTAAACATGTCACACTGAATCGGAAAAATGCACTTTAGACCCATATGTGTGCCCCTGAGGTCATCTCAGGTCATGAACGGTCACCAGCAGCTTTTTAGCTATATATTTAATATAGACACGAGCTGGAGCTGTGAAAACACGTCAAATGTGTTCAGCTCGGCGATACGGATCGACTGATATGCAACTTATGACCTTGACCTGAGATTAAATTTTCAAAACGACCTTTCAATTTCAAAAAAAAAAAGTTCATTCGACGCGTCTCGGCAAGAGGAACACGATGCTGCCAAAAGTAATGTCGTGTCCCTTTTAAATAAAAAGTTATTGCCGAAAAATATTTTTTCGTGAAAACGGCTATTTTTGCAGGTTTTGCCCTCTGGAGGCTAAACCGTTGACCTTAAGTCAAATGTGAGGGCAATATTAAAAAAGGCCTGTAAATGGGCTATCGAATGCGCTTTTCCGCGGCGCTGTAGCTCTATTGGCTCGCCGTTGGGAGTTTCCCAAATTATTAAAATGGACTTAATTTGACCTTTGGTGACCTCTGGTGACCTGACCTTTGACCTGACCTTAAAAATGACTGGGCTCTTCCAATCATCATTTTTGACGCTCTCTCGACTGCCGCTTACCGCGTTTCGCTATGTGGCCCAGGAGCCGAATTAGAGGGGGCATGGAAACGCCCTCCCTCCCCCCCCAGCACAGCACGACACGGAAAGCACAGGCCACTATCACGGCGTGGGTTAAAGAGTTTGCAAATTTTGAGAGTTAAACATACAACTTTTATAATCATTTTTCCTATTATTTCGTTTTTAAAATAAAAAAACGGAATATATGCGATCAAACACATACCGATGATCTACTCGAGGAAGTTTTAGCCCGATATATTCAATAATTGTTCAGTTATAGGTACGCTTTGAAGTTAATATTTCACCTTTTTTTTCAAATGATACTTTCAGTACGTTTTTGATAATTTACAGCAAAATAAATAGCACCATCGTGTGCCTGAGCTCAAACTGCCTTATCAATGTTGAAAAATTTCAATGTAGAAATTTGAATCTTTTTAATGAATTATGAAAGTGATCTGACCTTGCAGGCAATTTCAGCTGAAAATGACCTCCAATGATACCGACGACACCGTGTTAGAAATACTTCCCTGAAATGGACCGTGAACATGTGTCACGTGACCGATACATGTTTAAAAAACTCCATGACCTTTGATGACCTGGCCTTGACCTGAAAAGTTTTAACTACAAGTTTACTACTCTCAGGATACAAGGCGTATATCAAGGAGTGAGTAAACCAAAAATGAGCCTGATCAGAATTGTCAGCCGGCGGCCAGAGGCTAAATTGTGAACAAGCAAGAATGCTGATAATTTTTATTTTGACCTGACCTTTGACATCGTCAGGGACTTCGAGGTCAATGAAATTAGGTTCCGTTCGATAGTTTTTTTTTAAGGCTATTAGACGCCCTTTGAATTTTGACGATCGGCCAAGAAGTTTTGGAGATAGGAGCGGGGGTGGGCTCTGTAGAGTGTAGAGCTCAGTCAGCCGCGTTATGGAAAATACCCGAGTCATGCGTGGGTTAATATTAAACATATATACTTCAGCGGATATAGAAGGAGTTGGAAACCAGGACAGACGCAGAGGGAGAGGTGTAAGAGAGAGATAGTTTATAGGGAGATAAAGATAAAGGACAGCAAAGAAATAAAGGGCATAGAGTAGACAGAGAGAGAAAGAGAGAGAGAGAGAGAGAGAAAGAGAGAGAGAGAGAGAGAGAGGGGGGGCAGTGAAGCACAGCGCACACCGGGGGAATGCGACACCGATGCGTGAAGTCAGGAAGCGGTCGTTCAGTCCTTGGCCGCGTGGGGCGCTGGCGGAGGTTTCGGTATGCAAATTTCAACCGTCATCAGGGTCCTAGCTGATTGAACAATGTATTACTGAAATATTGATAAATAATATAATAGTTTTACTTTTTTTTCTTTTTAGTGATCATTTGCTGGACGTGCATTTATTTGCTTCGTTAGCTGTACTTTCTTTTTTTCTAGCTGTGAACTTCCCTACCGGTTTTGCGCGCTAGCGCTTGCCGCTCTTGTCTTTTGTTTTCCATTACGGGGGCTAAAAACGGCACGTGCATCACGTACAGAAACGTATATACATCTCCTGGGAGCAATTTGACCAAAACTGAGAGCTCAGATTCTGCTGACTGCGATAGTTAGTCACTTTTCACAAATCGAAACATCTTTGAGGCATCCTTTCTTTGAGATCAGTGTTAAACATTTTAGCATGAAGATAACAGCGCTTATACATTGTCCTTTTAGGGCGGCTAAAATATTTCAAGCCGATCTATTTCAACGACATACATATAGCATCACATCTCTCACATTGCTGTCATGCACATACTCGTGACTCGTGAGTCGTAGTGACGTCTGATCCCTCACAATAGTGACGCACCACACCTATGCTGACCTTATCGTTCTTATTGGCAATACATGTCTCACCGCTGCGGGCATTAGGTTCATGTGGTCTGTGGTGAGGGTGATTTGATGCTCCATGGCACTTTGAGCAGAATTTGAGGATTGCGGGCCTTGAGGAGGAATGTAAAAGAAGAACGGAAGTTTGAACCGTATTGGTGGTCTGAAATTTTACTGTATGCCTGGCCTATTCAAATACATTAGCCAGAGGGGTGTGGTAATAACTGGTGTAAGCAAATTGACCACGGTCAAAAATGCATTACCAGAATGCACTTAAGCCAACATTTTGGGATGGTCTCGTTCCTAAGTCGGCTAAGAGCTTCGGTCCAGAAAATAAATTTATCGGTGGCATACAGTAAACAGTAAACACTTCGCATTTTGCAATGAATGCTCAGCAATCGCAATCAACTTCTTAGAAGCGTTATATTGCACTCCGTGCATTAGCTCACTACACAGCCATTTTATCTATGTACCTTATGTTCTGCAAAACAGCTTCATTTCTACGTTTCTTTTTCTAATATCCTTTTTCCAAAACATTAATCAATACGAGTACCGTGACATCTTGAGAAATGTCAGATATTTCATGCCCACATGTAATAGCACATGCACCAACCGCCATGTGATGCCCGTATTTACGATGCGCTCAATGAACACAGGCGGTCATGAATGTCTCTACACACAGCGTAACACAGTGTTACAAGGCCGTCGTCACGATGCAGCATTCCCGTCACGCTACGATGGCCCGAGTGATGAGTCAGCTTCGTGACAGTAAGCGAACGACTGGAAGTGGAGTGATCCCGCTGGATCGAGTGTTACACCTCATTCAGATTGTGATATTTTCGCCGTAGGGAATATGTATAGTAAAAAGTTGGCGAAAACGCACAGTAGTAAATTCTAGAAGACAATTGCAGTGACTTTGCGTTTTTTTCAGCTCAATGCTACATTTTATCACTGCAATATCAGTGTGACTTGGGAAAACCAGTGTGCCGTTCAACGTATGAAGGCTCTTTTTGTACCTGTCTGAAATGTTTTTTTTTAAGAACGGTTAGCTTGATAGTTTGCAACTATTTTTAAAACCTATTTTCACTTGACGAATCCAATTGCTATGCAAACTATAGTTCGTTTTTCTTAAGTTTGCCCCTCACTGTAAACGTCTTCTGGAACACAGCACGAGAATTGCTTGCTGATTTACTGAGAAAACTGGTTGGCGCACATTGTATTGGAGATATGAATAATATTTTCAAAATAAGTTTTGAACACCGACGATGTAACGTTAATGTTAAACGCCGTGCAATTTATTAATTAGTTCAGACATAATTCCTGAGAAGTCGTCTATCACTGTGGAGCTGTAGGTATGGGTAACTACGAGCTATGAGTCTGTGAAATAGTAAACAAATTTGATAAAATTGATCGTCTGTGAAATCTGGTGAAATCGATGTGCGCCAACCAGTTTTCTCAGTAATTCAGCTAGCAATTCTCGTGCTGTGTTCAAAAAGACTTTTACAGTGAGGGGCAAACTTAAGAAAAACGAACTATAGTATCCGAATATAATTTGGAAGCTTTGAATTATTTGCACTAAATTTATCATGTCTTTGAATTTGCAACTTGACTATCTCGATGTCATCTAGTTCGTCTTCGTTTTTACGAGGCTGCTTAAAGGGACCATCTCACCTTTAACATGGGGTTTGAGTTGAGATAGCCAAGTTTGCGGCGAGGTTCAGAAACCACTATCTATCTAGGTTGCAACCCCCGCGGCCTCTTGGTGTTGAAGAAATTCGTTCCCTTCATTTGAAAATGGGCCTTGTAAAAGGCCCTATCTTCAACATGGAGCGACCGTTAGTGTGACGTCACCTCGTTTAGTCATTCTGATTTAAATGGGTTTGTTCGTTGAAAAATCGCTTAAAACTTGGTCTGAACTTTGTTGTGGTGCCTACAGAGTATAAAGAATCAGCTTTATGACAGTAATGTGGCCTGGGGAAGGAGGTAATTTTGGGCTGTGACGTCACATATTTGAAAGTTTGTGTTTGGAATATGGGAAGCCTAAGATGTTTAATGAAAAATAAATGCCAGAACCGTGTTCCTGGTCATCCAATCTATAAAGTCGGGCACAATTTAACTGGTTTTAACAACATTTTAGAAGGTGGGATAGTCCCTTTAAAAACAGGTGTATAGCAGTCTGTGTTGTATTGCTGCACACTGCATTAGTGAAGAGCAGTTCCACGAGACACGCACAAGTTTCGATATTGGCAAGACCCGTCAATTGAACCATCCCAGAAATGTACACCTTGCTGTCTATACAACAAACATGCAACAAATAACAAAACAAAACAATAATGAGCACTTTAAACAAACATCAGTTAAACGGTGGTTTGTAGTTCAGCAGATCACAACAGTCAACAGTGTAACAGCGTGAACAATAAGTCACACGTGATTTATGGAAAGAACCAAAGGGTGAATGATTCGTCGTTTCGTGTAAGCAATAAATAACTAGGCGCATTGTCGGTTACAGTTGAGCATAGTCTTCGTCGGTGAACATTAGAGCTAGTGAATATGAAAAGTGAGTTAGTTATGTCATTGTCAAAACGTTTTACATCTTTGGCTGTCAATTTACTGTTGGGCTCAGCTTATTGTTGACAAAAGCTCACTTGTTTTGAAAAGAGTTTTTCACAATGGCCCTTCTTATAACGATTTCTGGCACAAAACAGCATATACAGTGTAGGTACCTACATGTAAAATAGTTTAACAGCACCCCAACCATAGCGTAATCAAAAATCTCAGACATTCAACAGCGATACATAGATATACCAAACTCACTGTCAGCTGGATAAAAAACCCGTTGAATAAAATGTTGGCCGATATTCACAAAGAACTGGCATTACTTGCACCTAATCAAACAGACATGTGATATGAGAGCGTAGTTCAACAACGACTTGCTCAAAATAAAACCTGAAAAAGTCTTCATATTTGTCCGTCCATTGTCCAAGTCATAACAACACGACAGCTAAGCACCTAACAACCCCTCATTCTGTGCTCCACGAGTCCTCGAAATCTCTGTTGAGTTGTTCCATCCAGACCGAGTGGTCCACCTCCCACTGGTCCGTGTCCAGACCACGACCCGACGAGACCGTGGAAATGTAGGCAGCGCCAGCTAGAAGGCCAGTGCCGATCACGAAAATCACGACCAGGATGAGCAGAGGCCCAGCTGTGGGATATAGAGAAAAATGCGTGAATCTGGGGCATTTTCCTAGTCGATTATGGCGAGTTTAAAGAGAAAAGGAGAATAATGATTTTTGGACCGTATTGACTCAAAACCATTGAATTAGTAAAAAAAAAATGCAATGTTCTGATGGCTCAGACTTTATTTTTACAAGTTTTCTGAACGCATATTTTGTAACTAAAGTTTTTGTTCAAAAGTATTTTATTATTCTACCAGCTCTACATGTGCGTTAGGTTGGAGGTTCAAACATAAAATCATTTTCTTACCCAGTCCTCCACCAAGAACATCAAATTGACGTCTGTTGCCTCCCAGGAGACTGTCCAGGATGCTGCAAAAAATAGACATCATTTTGTGACGCTTCCAGTGCCGTAAAATGATATCCTGCTTTTTAAAAGCAGCAGTAAATAATGACTCGAATACGTGCCCATTTCTACCGCATTTCAAAATGATCCTTCATTTTATTTGAGTAATATCACCTGTAATTGACTGTTTGAATAGTAACTTAGCAGGTTATGTTTGAAGTTCAAGGCAGCATACACAAATATTTCAGCAGCTTTTATATGAGCGTAAAATATGTGCATGCTTCATGAAATCGCTGACCATCCTATATATGCGCGTTAACGCATAGTATGCGCGTGCCTTGGTAACCACAACTGTTATCTCATCCTCTCATACGACAATGAATCGCCAAACGGTAGCATATGACTCGCTAGTGGAATACAGTTTGCAAGGGTGCACAAGGACTTGTTGACCTACCTGCCACCAGAGCTTGGGGGACCGGAGGGGTAGTAGTTGCTGTAACTGCTCGTGTGCTGGGGCTGATAGTACTGAGGCGCAGAGGGGCTGTAAAACTCCTCGTCTGATCTGGCAACTGCTGCCAGACCGACCACCAGAAGAGCGGAGAAAAGTCGCGACATTTTCCTGGGGAAAATAGGAAGGGATCGTGTCACCGCTTCACCTGAAACGTGCTTAACACTCAAGGAATCCTAGCAAATCGTCTTGGTAACCTGCGATGCATTTACGTATGCTGGTCTAACAGTCCATCAGCAATACTCATACTCAATAAACGGTAATTCAAGCTAATAAAAGTTACAGCGGATCAAAAAGTTTGACAGAGCATTTATCTCGTTTTTTTCGGAATATGATACAAGCTCCATGCATTATCGATACCCCTTACTTTTATCTAACCACTCAAATCTAAGTGACGACAATGTCTAGCATCGTGCTTTCTGGCGAGCTTTTAAATCAATCTAAGTGGCCGTACGGTTTCGCTTGATATATTTAGTTTAGAGTCGAAAGTGTCACGTCAATTACGACTTGAATACAGCTGGAATGTGAACTCTGAAGCGGAATGATTTCTGCGAGCCAATGGCTCATACAAATTGCAGCGAGAATAAGACATTCCACAAGCACACATGACAACCATCACAAATTAGCACATTTTCACCAATCATTTGACATGGAGCAAGCAGGCCAAAAGACAATTCAACCAACGGGTATCCCCACTGATAGCCTTGGCTAAACTTGTCTAGTCATCGTCCTTCTATGATCCACACCGGAAGGGAAATGTCAGCTGTCATGAGAAAGACAACACCCAGAACGGTAACGCCTGTGATTGTCTTGTCTGCCATTTCCAGTGTCCCCCATACCGCCTTTTATGACTGCTTACAACAGGGCGGGGGACAAGCGACCTTAATAGCCTCTACTTGGGGAGAAATTGTGTCACATTGACCGCAAAGGATCTTACAGCTCGGTGGTTACACCGAATGGCATCGTATTGGTCTCGAGGTGGTGACATCCTCGCAACAAACAGGGTGGGATGGTTAAGGAGTGGTGTGACAGTTTCCCTTGGTCTCATTTTGGAAGTGACATTCATCGCTAGTTATCGTGTTGCTCTGACTGAATATAGAGCAAATGCACATTTTCATTTTTAACTAACGATTACAAAAATATACCAGAATAATTCACGAGCTTATTGGGTAATTAAATATCCCGAGGTGACGACCATTAACGCTACCCATGGGCTATATGAACTTACAAAAAGACGGCATTCATTGCAAAGCTAGTTCTCTTCTTCTGACATACGTTATGCGTATCGCACATTACAATGGTGATGTGAATTTTCAATGCAAAGGGAAGAGGAGAAACACCATAAAATTGCTTAGACCTATTGACCACCATTAAATATTAATGGTGCAATAAATATTGAACTTTTGACGAAATTTCTATCCAGTCAATTAGCTGCGCCAAACGAAAACGAGCCACCTAAATATATCAGGAGGATGTCTATCATAGCCAGTTTAGCGAAGCAACCTTGAGTAAAACGTTCATTGAAGCTGCGAGTTCCGACGAATTTGCACTGTCATCGTAAAACTGCCTGTCATGATGCGTAACCGGCTGACACCGTAAAATCAGCCATCGGTTAGCGAATAGACACACGCCTCATGGACTATTCCTGCTACCGGAAATAGCGTTGACCTTGCTTGGTCATTTTCAAATGGTCGGTGTTTCGCGAATATTGTAGTCTTTTTCGTAAATAAAAATTAACGAATAAAAGCATTTAATGTACAATTTAATATCCCGCATTGTTTGCACCAGCACAATAGCTGTAAAAGAAAGGTAAGAGCTATTTACTTTAAAATGTTTAAACCTTTGCCTTCTATTTTTAATGTGAAGCTCATGTGTACATTATTTGCTATGACATTTTCGGATCGTAATTTTGAGCAGAAGATGGATGAAGATACTGGCCGTTTGAATCTGAGCTGGGAAAGTCACAAATCAGCTTGAGCTATTTAGTTTAAATACAAAGAAGTCCGATCCATTGAGCAGCTAAATAACAATTTCAAAACGAAAATTTACGCAATAGAAAAGCTTTGAATTGAGAAAATATTTTTGCATCGTGTCGCACTAATCATACTTTTGCTCGATTGCCACTCCCAAATGTTAACAAAAATGTTTTCACGAGAAGAAGAATCACGAATTTCTTCCGAATCGAAGCGCACTCAGCTCACACAGCTGTCACGGCACTGATGTTTTACACCAAAGCACGACATCGGGACCTCGAAACCACTGTCTTTGGTCCCTCCACTGCCTCGAACCGTAGGGCTCGTTTCCTCTGGCCACTCCACAGAAGATCCTTCACTGTCCTCCCACCAACTCCGCTGTGCTTACCTGAACGGCAGAGCACCTTTCCAAGAGATAAACACAAACACACCCGGCAGCGCACTGCATTATCCGCCGAGCGCCACACTTATATATTGCATGTCTCGGCATCGCTACCTCCTCTGTCGGCTCGACTTTGTCCACGCGCTTCCGTGCACCGACCCAAGCCACAGTCGCCCGTCTATGCGTGAGGCTAATGTGTCGCTAGGTGGAAACGAGGCGAAGGAGTGAAAGAGAAGCACCTGACGCCACTGGCGGTGCCATGTTTTTGGTCATACTGTATGCAACAGATGGTAAATGGTCGGTGGTTGACGCACTGGCTTTCGATTGTGGCAAGAATTGGTGGTGAGGCGTGAAAGGTTTATTGGTGGTGCTTTTTCTAGGTTTAGAGGCATTTTGGTATTTTGACCTACGTCAAGGGACGCAACATGACTTTTGACCTTCTTCAAAATATTGGAAACAGCAGAAAAGCGGTTTACACTGGTTCACATTGATATACGATTCCGAATACGTAGCTTGAAGCAAAAGAGGACGGAACTTAGAGAGAAATAGGCCTTAAAAACTATCCAGATTTTATATCTTTTTTAATTAAAGGAGAGACAGTTTAGTCGTTCCCTGCGGCAGAGGAATGGTGCAACCCGTCCCCGCCCCCTGACGTTTTTTTTTTGCGGTGGCTTAGCCTTCCAGGCGGTGGGGGGGGCATTTTTTTGCCCCCCCCCCCCCCTTTTACTTTTTTCGATATATCTCGAGAACCGCTGCGCCGATCGTCACCAAACTTTCAGTACCCTCCCGGGAGCAGCTAGCGCACATGGTGACCAAAACTTTTTTCCAAAGGCTATGATAGGTTGGCCGCTAATGACGTAAGAGTGACGTCATTTTTGCCATTTTCGACCCAAAAAAAGGTTTCGCGGGAAGAGCTGTCAGGCCTACAGCTTTAGAGATACAGAAAAATGTTTTAGACATAAAAGGTGTGGAATCAAAAGGGCTACAAAACTGCAATTTCGGTTTTTCGATTTTTTTTTATTTTGACCCCCAAAAATCAAAAAAATAGATTTTTTGAATATAATAGCCAAAAAATCCAAAAAGTTTTTTGAATTTCAAAAAACGGAATATATGTGATAGTCCCTACCGCCTTCTATCTACATACCAAATTTGAGATCGATACCTCGTTTTTTGGCCAAGTTATAGCGAAAAAACTGTTCAAAATTGATGACGTCAAATTTTCAAACTCAATTTTTAGCAATTCTAGACCTCGTAGCGCAAAACAAAGACCACCATTAGACTCCCCGTGACGAGCTGCATCGAATCGATACCAATTTTATGCAAAAATATCAACTTTGAAATTTGACCTTTTTTGACCTGACCTTGACCTGACCTCCACCAGAAAGTGACCTAAACCGTACCTGATGGTCTTATAACCAACACCATTGAGTTGGAAATGAAAAACTGGCCATAAAACATGCATCACATCACCTTAGTAAAGTTGGGCTCATGTGGTGACCCTTGGTGACCTTTGGTGACCTGACCTGTGACCTGACCTGGTATGACCAGTGACCTCTAATAGCAACATATGTACTAGACAACTGACGCCTTATCGCTGATTTTCGACAAAATGCGTTTTACTCGGTGTTATAGCGCTTTCCCTAGAAGCCCTGTGAACGGTGAAACATTTTATCTTTGACCTGACCTGTGACGTCATCAGTGACCCCGAGGTCAATGAAATTTTGTTTCCTTCGACAAATTTGACAGGGCTATCGAACGCCGTTTGAATTTTCCGGATCCGTCCAGTAGTTTCGGAGATACGGGGGGGGCAAAAAAGTGCCCCCCCCCCCACCGCGTGGAAGGTGGCTGGTAGGCCCACCGCCTGCCGGGTTAGAGTGCATTACAGAGAGCTGAATATCTGCTAACATGATTTTTGATTTAAGCCATGGGAAGCAGGGACTGCTTCTATTGCATTTTCTGGTAAGGTCAGTTCATTGACCTATCACATTATACAATATACATGGACCTCTGTATGATCCAGAAATGTCGCAGCTTCGTAATGCTCTCATCTCAGTGCTAGAAAATGTCTGGCATGTTGAATGACACTCTCAGGAAGTACAGATACAGATACAGATATTTATTCGGCACCTCCACTGCGTAGATCATGGCCACGTCATACATGTCATACACATAAATGAATAAAGACACACCAGTAAAACACTTTATACATGTGATAAAAGCAGTAATAAAAGCGACAAATAAAGGTACTCCCAGAAGTAATTAGCTTCTGGGAAGGTACTAATGAGCTTACAATTCACTGCCAAATTGAATGACATGGGACCTTTCCCTTCTTCGGCCAGCCTCATAAGTGGAGCGGCCTTCTTTACCTGACCTTGTCCTTGACCTGCAGTCGACATCCAAGTCGGCCCAACTCAATCAGAAGTATCTGATTCGGATTGAGTATGCACAATAAATACCATGAGCATAAAAGCACAGATTTTTGGACATTTTTTGGCGGGGGGAGTCTATCACAAAACCAGATCCATTCCTTGGATCACTTGACATTACCTCAGGGGTCACCGGTTGATCTGAGACCCTGGTAATTGGGCACCAGTTGCGGCGACTCGTAACGCAATTTTCTCTCAAAGTTCTAACTTAATTAGGGCAAAACAGCGATAGGATCCCCTCCCCGATCGGTTAATAAAGACTATAGCTATGTCAAAACATAACGTCTTCCTTCAAATTGAAATATATTAGAATCAAAAGTGATGATCCTCCATCACTACCATCTTCCGTCAAACCTTCTGTTTCAGCAATGTCTGCCGTCTGCATTCCTGTTTAACAAACAGTAGTCATCTCTCAAAGTGAACCCCCGCCGCCACTCAGCGTTTGTTTGCTGTTAAAGAACCCACGCACAGTGGGGCTGGCTCCGTGGTTTTTATCTCACGAGGACATGACGCGGCGACTTGGTGGCACTTCCCTGCGGAGATGGGATGGGAAAGGAGACCACGGGCGGGGACAAAAAGAGACCGCAGCATCCGGGCGGCACGGGACCACTGTGCCAATACCAGGCGGGGGGGGGGGCGGGGACGGTGACTGCGGCCGGGAGGGGGAGAGGGAAAGCCTGTTTCTAAGTGGATATGTAAAGTAATTAATTACTTAACGCTCCGAAGTCATTCAGGCATCACATTTGAAATGCCGACGCATGTAATAATGTTTCAAGTAGAAAACAGTCCGATTTAAGTGCTTGATGTGTAAACCATATTGATAAAAGATTGGGTATGAAATGAAGAAGCTCAACGAACTTTCTGGGGAACAAAAATATGTTCTAGACGTTCCGGTTGCAACGCCAAAATATTTGATGAAACGAAAAAAGATAAAAAATATGCTAGTAACTTTTAGGGAAATAAACAAGAATTTACTGTGCATACAAAGACAAAAACGTTAATAAAATAGGATGCCTATATTGCACAAATTGCAAGTCATCGACGATACGGGGCAGTATCCTGAACCCAGTCCCTGGGACCTGACTAGTTGACTACCACCCGACCCATATCACGACTACAAAAACACCCCACACACTCTGCCGGAGGTGCGGCCTACATTTTTTGGTCGCGAGCCTCGCTAATGCCCATCGATGAATGGCGGTACGTGCCAGCGTGCCATGTCGGATCATCCCGTCTGCGCTTCCTCAACAGGAGGTGTTTACAGGGAGAAAAAGTGCGAGTGGAGCTAACAAAGGTTTGGAAGTGTTGAAGGCTTGAAAGCACGCACATAGTGAAAGGAAGAGTGATGGTGAGTGCTGGATGGTAAGGGGAGTATGGTCTGATTTGTTTGTTTTGATTCGCTTGTGATTTTCAGCTGTGCAGATTAGGTATTGTTTTGTCGTGTCGTGTATGGGTTTGGTAAGAAAATAAATGTGTTTACTTGCAAGCACAATGACATTGCTGTGCAAAGCAATGATGCATTGGCATTAACAAAACTACACCACCTAGCTACCTCCTAGTTATGATTCCACCTTCCACATAGCATCTTCATCTCCCGTTCGTCGCAGCTCCAAAACGCCACCCGGAGGCGAAAGTGCGCAGCGAAAGCCGCCATCAGTGAGCTCGATTCTTCCCGTGCGCGTGCACCGCGTGTGGATGTCGGGACTGAAGGTGGCGTTTTTGCGTCGGACGACCCGGCAGAGGTGGCCCGAGACTGGCCGATGGGACACTGAGCGTGCCGAGAGAGAGGAAACGGGGACGGTAGAGGTCGGAGAGGGAGAGGGAGAGAGGTAGATAGAGGTCGAGGGTAAACAAGGAGATGTTAGAAAGAATTGGGAGTCTTCGAAAGGGTACAGAAATGTTGAGAGAAGTTGGGGGATTGGAAAAACGAAATCGGTCGAAAAGTGCTCAGATAACCAATGATGCCAGGATGAGCAGAATATTGGAAAACAGAACACAAGAAAATTGAAAAATGAAGACATGTAAAAATGGTTTGGACACCAGACAGTAGATTTTGCTTATATACTTTATCAAATAAATGCGGTCGAACAGACAGCAAAGCAAACGCAAGTGTGTCTAAATAACCTTGCCGGAACATATGTTCTGTCATAAAAGTCATAGATAAAGTGGAGATACCACAACGCTGCGCTTCACTGTTGTAGGATCTAACTCGGACACCACACACTATTCCGAGCGCCGTCCAAGCTCGTATGCGTGCGGAGCCGTGACTTTTGGTCACACTTTTGGGCGCCGTAAGAAGCTCTAAACCGTTGGATTGCTCGCGCATTTAGACCGTACTTTCACTACTTTACGGACCAGTTCAGTCGTTTTGTCTCCGAGCGTCGCATGTCTGGTTGCGTGCGTCCGTGCGCATGGGAAGGAGGAGGGGGGTTGGGGTGTCATAAAGGCTAGGTGAAGTGTCATGGAAGACGGACTGAGTGTCATAGAGGACGGTTGAGGTGTCGCTAAGGCCACCTCAGGTGTCAAACGGTGACTGAAGGCTGATTGAGGCGTTTATGAAGAACGCTTACAGTTAAAATCGTTTAGAAAAAAAAGATAGCTGCGCCTGCTTTTGTTATTCTATCTGTATCCTGCACGACATAAGTTTGTTTAGGTAGTAGTGGCCAAGGCATTCCAAGAATGCCGATAAAAGTGAAAAGGATTGAATAATGAGTTCTGACTACTATAAGCTTCCTCTCTCATAAGTTCCCCAGCTACACTTTATAACACGTCAATCACCAACCCTCGCTAACCTCGTGCCAACAAACGCTCGTCCCTAATTAGCCCGTTTCACCTTCCCCGTATTTAACCCTTCGCGTCTAATTACGATGATGAGCGCTGTCTTGTTGAATAGACGCCTCACGGTTACCCAAGTGAGTCCAGTTGGTTCCGTTCCGATCTCAAGGCGTCCCCGTTTTACCGTCATCGTTCATCCTACAGACACACTGCCTCTGGCTCTCTCGTGGACAGCAAAAAACGCCGTCTAAAAACGTGCGGTTTTGAGCTAATGGTCCCCGGCGGCCACCACTACCACCGCCGCTGCTGCCATCGCTGTGCCATCGCTGTGCCATCGCTGTTCCATTGGTGGAGACAGGTGGTAACGATGAGGCCATCGCTGCCGCCACCGATGGTAACGATGGAATCGGTGATGCGACTTTATGTGAGCGCTATATTGGAAGATGAGCAGTGAACATTGCGGGTCACTTGTTTGTGTTTGTGGGTCAAATAGTTATTGGGCTATTAGTGGTCATGTAACTTTGTCGATCGCTATGAATTGTGTTAAAAAGTATAGTTGCTCTTATGGGCGTTTCTTTTTCCTTTCCTCCTATTTTGACTTGTAAATGCGCAAGCATTCAGCCTCACTTGACCTAAAGTGGCGCTAAGAACTAAATCGACGGAAGGTAGGTAAGCGTTACTTTAGGAAAATTGACTATTTCTACAATAGAGATAGCAAAACACGAGACTAGACAGCGGCTAATTTGTCCACTGACTGGCGCTCATGAGCTAAGCCCGTATCGTTGACACGGAAGTGCTCTGGAGAGACAGACCATCCAGCCGCTCAATGGGTCCCGGCCACCCCGAGGAAGGGGGGGAGGGCTGGTGGAACGACCGTCACTTCGAGTCAAGGAAGAATTATCAACGATTGTGATTGGCTGGCTTCGGGGATGGAGCAGGCACATGCATCCACTTTCAGCAGTCCCCAGGACATGTCTTGTGTCCGCTGTCCGTTGTCCAGCCCGCAAGAGGGCGCCACACAGTCGCTGTCCACTAGCGACCGTGGCGCCACACTCGGTAGGAATCGGAACTAACTACATTGTCCCGTCTGCATCACGAAGCCGTGTCAGTCCAAGCAAGACAGCTTGCTTCTGTGTGAGTTGTGATGGCATGGCTCGCGGATTACAGTAAGTCACATCCGTCTTTTGTATCCTCAGGACCACCCCATCGTGACACAATTCCGAACTGGAGGGCAGCCCAACACACAACCGGAGCATATGAAGGAGCAGATCAATCCCTTCTAGGTGACCGTTTGAGCGGCCGGGGGGGGAGGTCTGTCCCGATGGGACACTCCTCTGCTGATGAGATAGCCTCAGCCGATAGGACTCACCAAGTGGTGGTCAAATGAAATAATGAAATGTCAAATATCAAATCGGTATTTGGTTTCATATTGTTATACAGTAAAAGTGTATACCTTATCACCGTAACTTGCCTGATACCTATGTAAAGCAAAAGAGTCACACACATGATAGCAAAACGATATATGTGCAAATAAGCAAAAATATGTTATAGGTGAGGTAATTAAGCTCAATTTTCGAACTTTCACATTTCATGCACATAAAAAACGCTGCATATTTCCATCACTCCTATGCAGGCAGTTTATTTCCCACCAGGTCCAGCACTGAGCCCAAGGCCAGTCAGACAATTTGTTAGCGACAAACCAAAGGGTTGGAGTTACCCTGCCCAGCACGAATTTAGTGTAACCTTTCCTCCTAATTACTCCAAATCCCGGAAGACCGTCAAAAGGATACGAGGCGCCCCGCCAGGCGCCTGGCGCGAAGGGGTCCGGCGACAGGCTTATCAGTAAACGACGCTCCCCTCCCCTCCCCCGCTGTGAGGAAGCGAGCGACTGGGGGAGGGGGTCGGTCTGATGACGGTCCAGGTATTCAGCAAATGCTACCATGGTGGGAACACGCTGTAATTTGGTGGATTGTGCTCGCTGAGGCGTGTGATGCTAGGCGACACCGAATGATTGATGATCAAGTTCGGGGGCTAATTCATAAGACGCGGGCTACTTACATAGAGCAGTAATCATTTCAGACTGAATGGCACGGAGTTGCAAAATGGGAGGCATGACTATTGGGCGCTCTATTTCGTTTAACTGGTATTACAGGTTAAAATAGGACATTTGTAGTTCTATTGAAATCATTGTTAGCAATCATATCACTATCAGTGATGTATTGAATTGGAGGCTGGAGCTACATATATTGAAGTCAGTGTTCAATAATAAACTGGCATGTAACCGAAGCACAACAGTCATTTTGGTTGCTGGTGGCTCGTAGTCTCTGTCTAAGCAAAACATTAGGTTAACAACAGTCGACGATAAGCCATTTTGACCTGGGAGCGGAGGGACGATAACACTATCAAAGACCGACCTGGGGAGGGGATTATGGGTACCCCGGTGAGGAAATCGGGAAAGGGTAGCGTCGGGGCCGCGAGGGGGGGGGTTAACGAGGGCGGGGCCGGATTAGGACCCGTCCCGTTACTCGGCCGATGGGGGTGACAGGGGGACGCCAGATGTGCCCGGTTTGAGGGGGTCGGCAGATAACTCAGTGCGGAGGCGACTTCAGTCGGTGTTGGAGGGTCCTGGTGCGAGGTTCTGCGTGTAGTGAGAGACTAAGCGAGGTTCTGCGTGTTCAGTGAGCGAATACCGATAGCTATGGATTGCTCTGAGGTGCGACAGGGAGGGCAGTTTTCGGCTCAGCAGATGGTAAGTGGAAGCTCAGTTGTGTGCTTTTGCAAACTTCAGTATAATGTAACTTTTCCGTTGCTCAAACACGGTGTCAGCCCGTTCAAGTTCCTGTAAATTCGGTATCCCGAATTATATCTCCGTATGCAAAATAATGTCATTGCTTTTATCCACTGCATTCAATAAATCATCGCTCAGCTTCATAACTTTGTCGTTACAATGTAATTTCTTCTTGCCAACAACCGCCTTTCCATTCCAGGATAACGGAGAGTTCTGCTACGGCATCCCCGCCTGGACAACCGCGTCAGGGTCCATCCCTTCTCATCCGGAGGTCCCCGCGCTCACCCCGAGTGGGGAAACACCAGAGGACGGTACAGAGCCACAGGAGGAGATCTACCCCTGTGAAGAGTGCGGTACCAACGCCACCACCAAATGTAAGCAAAACTTGTCCTATGCTATTTTCGCTATTGAACAGGTAACTCATGTGTGTAACTGATGTCAGATTTTTATCCATTTGTAATTACATTACATATTTGTGGAAATATGATCAACGTTTTGCAAATATGATCAGATTCTATAATGATACATTCCCTGTAGCATATTATATTCACTCAAACGGTGAAAAAATATACATTTCGCTGCAAATATTCAACGATTTTATGTCAATAACAAATTTCAGCAGCAAACTAGTACGGTATTACAAACACTTTTCAGCCAAGTTAGCTCTAGCCTCTAACCTCCCTCCTCTCGCTCCCTCAGGCTGGCACCAGATGAGCTACGAGGAGTGGCTGGTGGACGTGCGACGCGTCGAGGCCCTCCGTCAACAATCCGCCGCCGCCGCCTCCGTGGCAGCCTCCTCTCGCCCCCCGCCTCAGGCGAACTCCCTCGAGATCGTCCTGAGTCACCGCGGTCGGCGCCGGAGACAGCAGTGGCCCCGTCCTGCGCCTCAGAACGCCGTGGCAAAACCTCTGCGCGTGCAGATGTTGAAGGTCCACCTCCGGCAGAAGATGATGCCGGCGATCATGGAGGTTCCAGCCCAGCAGGTGAGAATGGAGCGAACGGTGTGTGTGTGTCAGGGTACTGTTATAGTGTCACTGTCAAGATAATCCTGCTCTTATGGGCTCGTTTTCATAGTAGTGTGAAGTGCCTTTGCGATAGCTGCATACAATTTCAAGTATATCAGAGGGTGTTACAATCTACTATTATAAATCTTAAAAAGTCCGCCGCCCACGCCGCCGCCGTCGGGGTTACTCCCTAAAAGGCTTATTAAGGCGCCGTCGATTGACGCAGGATGGTGAAATTTTCACGACTCGTGGGTCACGTAAATGAACAGGTCGTATTAAATTTTGGGCACGATGCGGCCGGGGGTGCGCCCGTGGCGCGTGCTCATGTGCGCCATAGGGTTAGCATTAGAATCGGCATAAACACTTATTAAACAGGCTATTGCTCGGAAACGGTGAGGGCTACGGGGGTGAAATTTTCACGCCAAGTCTAGCGCGTACACTCATTTGTCGTATTAAATTTTCGAGGGTGTGGGTTCAGCGGTGTGCACGTGATAGGGCCGCGACCGGCGCCGAGCAGAGGGCACGTGCTTTAGGCTCAGTTGTTCGCTTAAAAACTGACTGGAAATAATCAGAGCCGGAAGGTCATTGACCTTTGACAACGAATACCGGCGCCGGGCACCGCTCGCAAAGGGGATTCGCCAGTAAATACAATTAATTTATTTTTGCAATATCTCAGCCGTTTCTGGGCCGATTTAGCTGAAACTTGGACTGTCGGTGGTAGTGTAGTGTAGGGTAGGGTAGGGTAGGGTAGGGTAGGGTAGGGTAGGGTAGGGTAGGGTAGGGGTAGGGTAGGGTAGGGTAGGGTAGGGTGGGGTAGGGTAGGGGTAGGGTAGGGTAGGGTAGGGTAGGGTAGGGTGGGGTACCCAGCAAACATGCCCACATGGGTCCCATATGGGGTGAACATGGGCCAGATGGGCCCACGTGGGACATGGGCTACAGATGGGCTACCCATATGGGCCCCATATGGGATCAAGATGGGCCAAACGCATGTGGGCTGGAGATGGGCATCCCATGTGGGTCCCATATGGGGTGAACATGGGCCAGATGGGCCCACGTGGGACATGGGCTACAGATGGGCTACCCATATGGGTCCCATGTGGGCGCCGCGTGGGTCCCATATGGGGCCTACGTGGGCTGGCCCATATGGGTCCCACGTGTCACCCACTGCCATTCCCATGTGGGACCCATATGGAAGAGGTGGGGGGCCCATGTGGGCCCCATATGGGAACCATGTGGGCATGTTTGCTGGGTAGGGTAGGGTAGGGTAGGGTAGGGTAGGGTAGGGTAGGGTAGGGTAGGGTAGGGTAGGGTAGGGTTGGGTAGGGGATTGTAGGGTAGGGTAGGGTAGGGTAGGGGATTGTAGGGGATTGTAGGGTAGGGTAGGGTAGGGTAGGGTAGAGTTAGGTAGGGTAGAGTTAGGTAGGGTAGGGTAGGGTAGGGTAGGGTAGGGTAGGGTAGGGTAAGGTATAGGGTAGGGTAGGGTAGTGTAAGGGTAGGGTATGGTAGGGTAGGGTAGGGTAGGGTAGGGTAGGGTAGGGTAGGGTAGGGTAGGGTAGGGTAGGGTAGTGTAAGGGTAGGGTAGGGTATGGTAGGGTAGGGTAGGGTAGGTTAGTGTAGGAGTAGGGTAGGGTAGGAGTAGGGTAGGGGTAGGGTAGGGTAGGGTAGGGTAGGGTAGTGTAAGGGTAGGGTAGGGTAGGGTAGGGTAGGGTAGTGTAAGGGTAGGGTAGGGTAGGGTAGGGTAGGGTAGGGTAGTGTAAAGGTAGGGTAGGGTATGGTAGGGTATGGTAGGGTAGGGTATGGTAGGGTAGGGTAGGGTAGGGTAGGGTAGGGTAGGAGTAGGGTAGGGTAGGGTAAGGGTAGGGTAAGGTAGGGTGGGGTAGGGTAGGGTAGGGTAGGAGTAGGGTAGGGTAGGGTAGGGTAGGGTAGGGTAGGTAGGTAGGGTAGGGTAGGGTAGGGTAGGGTAGGGTAGGGTAGGTAGGGTAGGGTAGGGTAGTGGTAAGGTAGGGTGGGGTAGGGTAGTGTAGTGTAGGGGTAGGGTAGGGCAGGGTATGGTAGGGTAGGGTAGGGTAGGGTAGGTAGGGTAGGGTAGGGTAGGGTAGGGTAGTGTAGGGGTAGGGTAGGGTAGGGTAGGGTAGGGTTGCGTTCAGTAACATCTCAACTTACAAAGGGCTCGAAGAACTCGCATGCATCACCATCATACCTTACAGTTCAATTAAAAGCAGTTACCCACTTCTACAAAAATCATACCAATAAAAATGCAAGTTTCTACACCCAAACTAATGCATCCGTTAATCATATATATCAAAACATACAGTTATCGCGTAAACCTGTACCTCTAGTCTACTATTATAAATCTTAAAAAGTCCGCCGCCCACGCCGCCGCCGTCGGGGTTACTCCCAAAAACACTGAAAAAAGTTTTTACCATCAATTTACTAAGTTACTAGCTTTGGTAAATTTTACCATCAGCCTACCATCATATTACTACCAGCCTACTATGGTGCTGAATACTATCCTGCCTTGACATGTTGATATTACCATGGTTACGTTTATCAGGGGTGGTTTTGTACCCCAGTTTACAAGGTGGTAACCACCTGAGGCTAGTAGATACCCTCGTAAGCTAATATTCCCTACCATAGTAAAATCAACCTTTCCACGGGCGGATCCAGCAGGTGAATTCGGCGATCAAGTCTCCTCCTTTCCATAGAGGTGTTTGCCAATTTTTGATATGTTGGAAGGAGCGTCATCCAAGGACTAGCTGAGACCCTGAGCAATTAATAGTTTTATGGACGAAAGGCCAGAAATTTCTTGCAACAGTTCCCTGGGTGTGCTTCTGCTGCTATGGTAAGGTATACCATGGCAACACCATGACAACACTACACCCTTACTAACAATCCACGTGCGTCTGACTCTGCTGCAGCGGCGCCGCCATGTCAGTTCCGGCCGCGCGCCGGCGTTGTGAAGGTGCTCCGTGGTTTTAAATATTTGAACGGTGATTGTGTGGGTGGTTAGCGTAGCTGACGGTGGAGGATACTCGGAAATAACAAGTAAGTCGTTGTATCTTCAGCATAATAATACTTATCTCACGAGTGCCATTTCCAGCAAAGATCGCAGCCTTTGTTTCGGTTCATGTTGTTGAATTTCCTTGAGACCCTGTTGGACCGGGTAGGGGGAGGGTGGTGGGGTGGGTATCATTGCGGGCATTTCCCAGCGTCGGAAATCAACGTGTTTTTTTATTTGTTAACCCACGCCTCACTGGGGTATGTGCTCTAACGCGCCCCACAGCACGTTACAGCACGTTACAGTGGGGGGGGGGGGGGCTCCTAACTCCGAAACTACTGGGCCGATTGTCAAAATTCAAACGGCCCCTGGTAGCCCTGGAAATATTGTTGAGCGAAGCCTAATGTCATTGACCTCGAGGTCATCGATGACGTCACAGGTCAGGTCAAAGTAAAAATATCAGCGTCTTGGCACTCTGGGCGCCGGCCAACAAATCAGATCAGGCTCATTTTTTGTTTGCACACTCGTGAATATATGCGTAACATAACCTGAGGGTACCGAACTTGTACTTCGAATTTTTCAGGTCAAGGCCATCTCATCCCAGGTCACGAAAGCTTTATATCGTGCATCGGTGACGTGAGACATGTTTTATGGTTCATGTAGGCCATATATATCGAAATCAGTGTTGTATGTGTCAGTTTAGGCCATTTTAGCTGAATATAGCTGAGGTCAGGTCAGGTCACTTTAGGTCAAAAATGGTCAAATTTTGAAGTTGACATTTTTCAACAAAAAAGGTGTTTGTCAGATGAAGTTCACATATATTCAACGCATATGTGTTCAAACACATATAGACCCCGTTTCCATGGGCATCACTGATCCAGATCAGCAAACTTAAATCGTATTATATTTCTCGAACTCTTCGTTACATGATATAATTCCAAGTGGATTAGGCTTATATAATCAGTTAATCCCTTATTTTCATTTTCATATATTGTCTAACTATACTGGATTAGCTAATCCATTTTTACTGATCCGGATCAGTGATGCCCATGGAAACGTGGTCATATTCTGCTTTTTTTTCATTCAGAAACGTATATGTAAAAAAATAAAAAATACAATTTCTGAGTTTTTATATTTATAATTTTCAAAATATTCAACATTTCGAAAGTCCGAAATCAGTTTGGTAGCCCTGTAGAGTCCACCCATGCAAAAAAAAGGATCTAGCTTAACCCTCAAGGCGGTGGGGGGGGGGGCATTTTTTGCATCCATCTTTAGTTTTTTTTTTCGATATATCTCCAGAACCGCTGCGCCGATCTTCACCAAACTTTCAGTACCCTTTTGCACATTGTGACCAAATTTTTTTTCCAAAGGCTATGATAAGTTGGCCGCTACGTCGGAGTGACGTCATTTCTGCCATTGTCGACCAAAAAAAAAGCTTCGCGGGAAGAGCTGTCAGGTCTATAAATTTGATTATGCATAAAAATGTTCAAGACATGAAATGTGTAGAATTACCAGGGCTACTATACTGTTCTCTCGATTTTGTTTTTGAAGTTGACCCCAAAAATAAAAAGAAATAGATATAATAGCCAAAAAATCCCAAAAGTTTTTCGATTTTCGAAACAAACGGAATATATGTAATAGCCACTATGGACTTCTATTCACATTCCAAGTATTAGATCGATAACTCCTTTTTGCCAAGTTATAACAAAAAAAAAACTGTTCAAAATTAATGACGTCAAATTTTCAAACTCGATTTTGGCAATTCTAGACCACAAAGCGCAAAACAAAGACCACCATTAGACTCGCCGTGACGAGTGGCATCGAATCAATACCAATTTTATGCGAAACTATCAACTTTGACCTGAAATTTGACCTTTTTGACCTGACATTGACCTGACCTCCACCAGAAAGTGACCAAAAAACCGTCCCTGATGGTCTTATAACCAACACCATTGAGGCGAATATGAAAAATTGGCCATAAAACATGCATCGCACAACCCTACTTAGTAAAGATAGGTTCATGTGCTGACCCTTGGTGATCGGACCTGGTATTATCAGTGACCTCCAATAGCAACATATGCTCGTATAATAGGCAACTCACGCCCTATCGCTGATTTTTGACAAAATGCCCTTTACTCGATGTTGCAGCGCATTCCTTAAAAGACCCGTGAACGGTGAAACATTTTATCTTTGACTTGGCCTGTGATGTCATCGGTGACCCCGAGGTCAATGAAATTGAAGTTCCCTCGACAAATTTAACAAGGCTATCGAACGCCATTTAAATTTTACCGATCCGTCATAGTAGCTTCGGAGATTCGGGGGGGGGGGTCAAAAATCCCCCCCCTCCCACCGCGCGGAAGGTAGCCGGGAGGCCCACCGCTTGCCGGGTTAAAACTCAGATCTTGAGAGCGATTACCGTTGTTCAATGCTTTGCATCAAAATCGGCCGAACATGATGTCACTCTGGCGTCATTTCCGGCCGATCTATAGTAGCTACGAAAATTTTATTAGTGCACAAGGTGTCAAATAAATTGATGCAGCCGAAGGTCCTAAAAGCTTTGTTTTGATACGTCCAGCGGTTTTAAAGATATTGCGTAAACACGAGAGGGGCTATGAATAGCCCTCCCCACAGTAGGGTGGGGGTTAACCCTCGCCCGTATTGGTGTTTTTCAGCCACGAACGTTTAAGGGGGGGTCCGTTGAACCCCCTCCTTGCCGTTTCGCCCCTGATTGAGCTAGAGCTTCGCGGAAAAAACGAGCGTGCTGCCCGTGACGAGAGAAAGCCGATGGTACCCAATTTTATCCTAGGTCGTCGGTCCTAGGTCATCGGTTGACCTTCCAGGTCAGGTCAATGACCCAAAAGTGGGGAAAACTGGGACCTGTTAGAACGTCGTAAAACGTGGCTGCTATTGGGTTTTTTAGGGAACTGATCACGAATATCATGTTAGCTATGATCATAGATGATGTCTTCATGCATTTAGGCCAGGTCGGGTCAGGTCAGGTCAGGTCAACCAGTAAGGGTTTTGCCGGGTATTCGTAGTAGGTGCACTAGGTGGCAACCGCCTCTGACAGCTTCGTAACATGTTACGAAGGCACCAAAACTACTTCGTAAATGTTCATATATGGTTGTTAAATTCGAAATCAGCTAAAAAAACTAGCCTAGAAAGATGCTGATAAAACTCGAAAAAGTAAACCGAGGTCATCAAAGGTCAATGAACTGACCTGACCTTCTGGTGACCTTGACATCCACCCTAATGCATGGGAGCAGCATCATATCCCATGTTTGAACGCTTGAAACCACGAAAGGACTGCAAACGCGCGGCAAATGCGAGCCGACATACGCCGAATCGCGATTCCGGCCAAACATGGTCTCGAAAAGTAGGTCACAGGTCAAAGGTCATTAGTCAGGGCCATTACATTTTTTAGGGTAGGTGTAAAATTGATTATAACTCGAGGGTACTGAAAGCTTCGTTGCGGTCGGCCGCTTTTTACGCGAGGTATTCGCGAAAAACCGAGGGGGAGTCCGTTCGACCCCCCCCTATACGGGGGAGGGTTAACAAGCCAAAACGTTGCTAATTTTTATTTTGATCTGACCTGTGACGTCAACGGTGATCTCGAGGTCAATAAAATTAGGTTTTGCTCGACAGTTTTTCCAGGGCTATCAGACGCCGTTTCAGTTTTGACAATCGGCCCAGTAGTTTCGGAGTTGGAGCGGGGGGGGGGGGTTCTATAAATAGCCCCCGCCTCCCCCAGTGGAGTGCGTTACAGAACATACCCCAGTGGGGCGCTGGTTAGGAGTAGAATTTTTGAATTATTGCCAACACTCAACACTGCACCTCATGGCAATTAATTCATTATAGGGCATTTTACCTGAACCAGCCTCTGGCCTAATGTCCCAAATTTGCTAAATTCCTCACCCTACAAATCCCCTGTTCTATTAGATGCTGCCATTTTTTTAAAACAACTTATCTTAAATCCTTGTTTCATCAAACTGGGAGCTAGGTCACGGGACACTGCGAGTCAAGGTGGGAGGGGTAGGAGATAGAGTGTCACTGCAGCACACACAATCAATCTTTCCATTGGTTTATCTTATATCAATGCCTGCTCTTTTCCAGAGCTGGCTTTCGAAGTTCGAACCTTCGGTATATGGCTACCAATGCCCTTGGAGAAGGTGTTGCGTGATAAATCGCTGGAAGGGCGACATTCAACGATTGTGTGAAAAGAGACCGATTGCATTGTGATGATAAAGTGAACTGTAATAATTGTTGTTCATGCGCGTTGTTTGGTTATGTGCAGACGTAACTTTGTTTGTGGCCAAATGCTTTTTATGTGTGAAATATTTCATGTAGGTTACTAGGTAGATGCTTTGGAAAAGTGAAGAGCTGCTTTGTCGACTGCTAGGTAGATACTGTCATGCATGCTGTTGTGCATCAGTAAGTGGCTGTCGTAATGATAAACAAATTTGGCATGGATAGGCTAAAGCACAGCATATGAAGCATGCTGGTTGATGACTAGTAAGATCCTGTTAACCGACTGGTAATATCACAATAAATGTCACATAGTAAACTATTGTTTTACGATGGTTGGCCAGCAAAGCAAAGCTGGTATCCAGATGACAAAAGGATGGTTTTACCATGATAAGTAATTAGTAAGCATTACCAGGGAGTAGCTAACGATAGTAAAGTCCTAGTTTTGTGCTAGTATCACGTGGGTTTTTGGGCATGGTATGACGACATATAGTTACCGTGTTAATACCATGGTAATTTTTACTGGCATTGGTATTCACATGGTTTTACATTCATATTAGGCCTAGTATTTGGGTCGTAAGTTAGTTTACCATAGGTAAGAGGCTGTTCAAAATATGACCACCACTCGAAAACTAACTAGGGTGGTATTTTTCTTAGTAGGCGGTACCAGGATAATACTAGCGTTAGTAGAGCTTTGGTTTCTTATTAGTTATGCTTTAGTTTCAAGGTAGTATGATGAAAAAATATTACCGTACTAAGACCATGGTATTTTGATGAGCATTGGTAGTTGCATAGTATTCCTTTGATATTGGGCCTAGTATTTGGATCGTAAACTGGTTTACCATAAGTAAAAGGCTGTTCAAAATATGACCACCACCCAAAAACTAACTAGGGTGGTATTTTTTTCTTTCAGTGTTAAGGCTTATTGCGGCGCTGTCGATGGACGCAGGAGGGTGAAATTTTTACCAGTTGTGGGTCACGTAAAAAAACAGGTCGTATTAAATTTTGGGCAAGATGCGGCCGGGGGTGCGCCCGTGGCGCGTGCTCTTGTGCGCCATAGGGTTAGCATTAGAATCGGCAAAAACAGGCTATTGCTCGAAAACGGTAAGGGCTACGGTGGTGAAATTTTCGCTGTAAGTCGGACGCGTGCACTCATTTGTCGTATTAAATTTTCGAGGGTGTGGGTTCAGCGGTGTGCACGTGGTTGGGCCGCGACCGGCGCCGAGCAGAGGGCACGTGCTTTAGGCTCAGTTGTTCGCTTAAAAACTGAGTCAAAAGCATCAGAGCCGGGAGGTCGTTGACCTTTGACAACGAAGGCCGACACAAGGCACCGCTCGCCAAGAGGATTCGCCAGTAAATACAATTAATTTGTTTTTGGAATATCTCAGCCGTTTCTGGGCCGATTTAGCTGAAGCTTGGACTGTCGGTGGTAGTGTAGTGTAGGGTTGGGTAGGGTAGGGTAGGGTAGGGTAGGGGTGGGGTAGGGTAGGGTAATGTAGGGGTAGGGTAGGGTATGGTAGGGTAGGGTAGGGTAGGTTAGGGTAGGGTAGGGTAGGGTAGGGTAGGGTAGGTTAGGGTAGTGTAGGGTAGTGTAGGGTAGGGTAGGGTAGGGTATGGTAGGGTAGGGTAGGGTAGGGTAGGGTAGGGTAGGGTAGGGACTAGGGTAGGGTATGGTAGGGTAGGGTAGGGTAGGGTAGGGTAGAGTTAGGTAGGGTAGGGTAGGGTAGGGTAGGTAGGGCAGGTAGGGTAGGGTAGGGTAGGGGAAGGGGTAGGGTAGGGTAGGGTAGGGTAGGGTAGGGTAGGGTAGGGTAGGAGTAGGGTAGGGTAGGGTAGGGTAGGGTAGGGTAGTGTAGGGGTAGGGTAGGGTAGGGAAGTGTAGGGGTAGGGTAGGGTAGGGTAGGGTAGTGTAAGGGTAGGGTAGGATAGGGTAGGGTAGGGTAGGATAGGGTAGGGTAGGGTAGGGTAGGGACTAGGGTAGGGTAGGATAGGGTAGGGTAGGGTAGGGTAGTAGGGTAGGGTAGGGTAAGGTAGGGCAGTAGGGTAGGGTAGGATAGTAGGGTAGGGTAGAGTAGGGTAGGGTAGTAGGGTAGGGTAGTAGGGTAGGGTAGTAGGGTAGGGTAGGGTAGGGGTAGGGTAGGGGTAGGATTGTGTTCAAAAAGGGCCCAACATACAAAACACTTGAACACTCCGCAACTATCACCATCCCTTACAGTTCAATTAAAAACAGCTACCCAAATCTACCCAAATAATACAGCTAAAAATACAAGTCAATCACCCAAACGAATGCACCCGTACCATAACATAACTCAAAACATACAGTTATCGCGTAAACCTGTACCTCTAGTAGATTATAAATCTTAAAAAGTACCACGCCGCCCACGTCGGGGTTACTCCCTAAAAGGCTTATTACGGCGCCGTCGATTGACGCAGGAGGGTGAAATTTTCACGACTCGTGGGTCACGTCATTCAACAGGTCGTATTAAATTTTGGGCACGATTCGGTCGGGGGTGCGCCCGTGGCGCGTGCTCATGTGCGCCATCTACTATTATAAATCTTAACCCGCGCGGGGCTGGGGGGGGGGGGTAAATTTTACCCCCCCTCGCGAATTTTTGCGATATCTCAAAAACGGCGGCGCGCAGCGCCGCCAAACTTTCAGTACCTTTTCTTACATCAATTTGACACGTTCCCTGAAAATTTGAGCGAAATCCGTCGGAAAATTTTTGAGAAATTGACGTTTTAGTGACGTCATGTTCGCCATTTTCGCCTCAAAAACGGCAAAAGTTCAAACGCCGCTAACATCTTCATTTTTAAAGGAATCAAGACGTAACAAAAAAGGTTATACGTAATTTTACTTTGTCTATCAAATGGCTATCTCGGTTTTTTGAAAATTTTGGATTTTGGCCTAAATTTTTTTCAAAAAACTGACTTTTTTGGCAAAATCATTATAAAATCCAAAATTTTGAGTTTATCGAAAAAAACCGGAATATATGTCAGAGAAGTGGTCTATGTGCACCTACATACCAAATTTTAGAAGAATCGGTTCAAAAATGTGGGAGTTATTCAAAATTTTATGACGTCACGACACACAAAATTTTTGAAAAATGACTTTTTTGGAAGTTCTAGACCTCGTACGGAAACAAAAATAGCACCATTCGATTCGTCGTGAAAAACTGCATCAGATAGACACCTTTTTAGGCCTTAACAACCAACTTCAAAATTTGACCTCACTTGACTTGACCTTGACCTGACCTCGACCTGAAATTCATCCAGAGGTGGTCCATATCACTTATTGAGTGTGCCTATTGAATTCTATGAGTAAAATGACCCATAAAATATGTGTCGCACATGCCCTTTTCTATATTTTGTTTTTTGGTGACCTGACCTGACCTGACCTGACCTTGACCTTGACCTCTGAATGATATTGTATGCAACGAATATTGTCTTGGTAGCCTAAGAACACGTTTTGGGCGATCAGTCTCAGTCCATGACTCCATTTTTCGGCAACTACGGTGCAAGGCCGATACTGTAGAAACTTGCAATTTGTACCCTTGACCTGACCTTGACCTTGACCTCAAACTTTAAATTAAGTACATGTTTTTAGTAGTTCGTGATGAGAGCTTTCGATTGGCGTTTGAATTTTCCAAATCGGACCATTAGTTCGGGAGATAACAGGGGGGGTAAAATTTACCCCCCCCCCCCCAGCCCCGCGCGTTCGGCTGGAGACCCCAGCCCCGCGCGGGTTAAAAAGTACCACGCCGCCCACGTCGGGGTTACTCCCTAAAAGGCTTATTACGGCGCCGTCGATTGACGCAGGAGGGTGAAATTTTCACGACTCGTGGGTCACGTCATTCAACAGGTCGTATTAAATTTTGGGCACGATTCGGTCGGGGGTGCGCCCGTGGCGCGTGCTCATGTGCGCTATAGGGTTAGCATTAGAATCGGCAAAAACAGGCTATTGCTCGGAAACGGTAAGGGCTACGGGGGTGAAATTTTCACGCCAAGTCGGTCGCGTGCACTAATTTGTCGTATTAAATTTTCGAGGGGGTGGGTTCAGCGGTGTGCACGTGGTGGGGCCGCGACCGGCGCCGAGCAGAAAGCACGTGCTTTAGGCTCAGTTGTTCGCTTGGAAAACTGAGTGAAAAGCATCAGAGCCGGGAGGTCGTTGAACTTTGACAACGAATACCGGCGCCGGGCACCCCTCGCCAAGGCGATTCGCCAGTAAATACGATAAATTTGTGTTTGCCACAGTGTATATAAATACAGTGGCGGCAAATGCGCTTGGTCACGTGACCAAATCTGCACGTGCGGTTGTGGCGAGGGCACTTCCCGAAACTCTGGTGCCAACGGCCTCGCGGCGCCCATAGAGAATACATGGGACCTTTTCTTTTCAGACCTATCGTGTCTAAACCAAGCCATTTAGTGCAAGGATACGACTGGTTTGAGATTCAGTAGTCTTTTGGCTACAAGTTGGCATAAGAAACGTATTTTTATCGGCAAAATTCGCAAAGTACCAGGTGGTTTTCCGATACCCTGCACGCCTCCTTACCCCCGGCGGCCGACCGGAGGAGTCAGTAGCGCTCCACTCACGACTTTTGGCGATAGCTGAAAACACCTTACAGCTAGAGGGCTGCTATTTGGCACACCTTATCTTTGCTTCCATACGCATCTTTGGAAACCGTCTCAGGTCAGGCATTTCCGTCTCAGGTCAGGTCACTGACTTATGACGTCACACGTGAACCTCTGCAGTAGTCCCAAAATACCGAAACTTCGCAATGCCCTCGGTGCCAGAGGAGCTGTCACAGCGAGCTGATACTTACAGGACCTAGTATCCTCTAGGAGTCTCAAAACTTGTATATCTCAGATTTCTCCTAGAGGTCACATGAGGTCAGGCCGATCGCGCGACGTCACCATTACAAGTCAATGGGGAAAATATGGAAACTGTAATTTTGACGCCGACAATGATCTAAACCTAGCTCAAGCACATGGAATCGCAATTTCATGCAATTCTTGCAATGTCCAATGCTTCACTTTTGCATCTTTAACCTCGCGTGACGTCATTCATGACGTCACAAATGTCACAAGTTTTTTCGTCAATAACTCCTGATAAATTGAGCTGGCAAGTCGGAAAAGTCGCCAATAGACTCGGGAAGACCTACCGAATCGCCATGCGATATAACCTCCTCCGACCAAGTTCGTGACCTGAGTGCCTCTGACCTGGCTTTGATCCGATGTGAACACCTTATGTTGACCCCACCCAAACAAAAGTGTACCATTTTGACGCACCGGAGCATGACAAACATGATGGTACTAAAATAGCGACTCTGCGCCGTTTTTTGACAAAGTTATTTTTCAAAACCCGAAATCGTATTTTGGCCCTCGGGGCACTTGACCTGACCCTCAGAGGGCATCAGTTGACCTGAGACTTTTAAACCGTGCATCAATCGCTGCGTCCCCGGTCCCGTAACGGCACACATGCTCGTTTTTTCCCGCGAGCCTAGCTCAATTAAGGCGAGGGAGTCGTACCCGCCCACTCTCGCGGCTGGGGCGTAGGTATGTAAAAAAAAACTAAGAAGTCTGGTGATGATTGATGCAAGATTCTTACAGATAATGGTAGATGAAGGTAGGGCATCAGTTATTAAATATAGGTAAAAAACAAATTTGCAGCCCTCAGTAGCATTGATTTATGCATTAAGAGTTATAGAACCATAGGCGGCGGAACGGGGATGGCACCGGGGCACCGTGCCCCCTATAATTTTGGCATTTTAACATTAGCCCTACGGGCGTTGCATGGAAAGAATCGGACCGAAAGTCGGCAGTGCCCCCCCCCTTAATTGAAGGTGTTCCGCCGCTACTGTATAGAACAACTGTAAGCTGCAGGCTCAGCTTTTCAGTTTCTACCTATGCCTGCAAACACAATTAAATCAATGGAAGAGTAATAATTGATTAATTGCATTTTATTGATGCTATTTAAGTATCAATGGTAACTATGTCACCGATGATTCAATATTATTTGCACGGTATCATTTATCACCACACGCCTAAATATTTAGTATCTAAAATAATGCAGTAAAATAAGCTGCGCCACGTCTGTCGACAAATCTGGTGCCAACTCAAGGTCACACGGAAAATGTGGTCACGTGACCAATGTCCGGCAGCTGGTGTTTGCAATATCTCAGCCGTTTCTGGGCCGATTTAGCTGAAACTTGGATTGTCGGTGGCAGTGTAGGGTAGGGTAGGGTAGGGTAGGGTAGGGTAGGGTAGGGTAGTGTAGGGGTAGGGGGTAGGGCAGGATAGGGGTAGGGTAGGGGTAGGGTAGGGTAGGGGTAGGGTAGGGAAGGGTAGGGTAGGGTAGGGTAGGGTAGGGTAGGGGATTGTAGGGTAGGGTAGGGTAGGGTAGGGGATTGTAGGGTAGGGTAGGGTAGGGTAGAGTAGGGTAGGGTAGGGTAGTGTAGGGGTAGGGGTAGGGTAGGGTATGGTAGTGTAAGGTTAGGGTAGGGTAGGGTAGGGTAGGGTAGGGTAGGGTAGGGGATTGTAGGGTAGGGTAGGGTAGGGTAGGATAGGGTAGGGTAGGGGATTGTAGGGTAGCGTAGGGTAGGGTAGGGGTAGGGTAGTGTAGGGGTAGGGTAGGGTAGTGTAGGGGTAGGGTAGGGTAGTGTATAGGGTAGGGTAGGGTAGGGTAGGGGATTGTAGGGTAGGGTAGGATAGGGTAGGGTAGGGGATTGTAGGGTAGGGTAGGGTAGGGTAGGGTAGGGTAGGGTAGGGTAGTGTAGGGTAGGTTAGGGTAGGGTAAGGTAGGGTAGTGTAGGGGTAGGGGTAGGGTAGGGTAGTGTAGGGTAGGGTAGGGTAGGGTAGGGTAGGGTAGTGTAGGGGTAGGGTAGGGTAGGGTAGGGTATGGTAGGGTGGTGTAGGGGTAGGGTAGGGTAGGTAGGGTAGGGTAGGGTAGGGTAGGGTAGGGGTAGGGTAGGGTAGTGTAAGGTAGGGTAGGGTAGGGTAGGGTAGGGGGAGGGTTAAGTTAAAAAAGGGCCCTAACATACAAAACACTTGAACACCCCGCACCTATCACCAACCCTTACAGTTTAATTAAAACAGCTACCCAAATCTATCCAAATAATACATCTAAAAATACAAGTCAATCACCCAAACTAATGCACCCGTAACATAACATAAATCAAAACATACAGTTATCGCGTAAACCTGTACCTCTAGTCTACTATTATAAATCTTAAAAAGTCCGCCGCCCACGCCGCCGCCGTCGGGGTTACTCCCAAAAAGGCTTATTGCGGCGCTGTCGATGGACGCAGGAGGGTGAAATTTTTACCAGTTGTGGGTCACGTAAAAAAACAGGTCGTATTAAATTTTGGGCAAGATGCGGCCGGGGGTGCGCCCGTGGCGCGTGCTCTTGTGCGCCATAGGGTTAGCATTAGAATCGGCAAAAACAGGCTATTGCTCGAAAACGGTAAGGGCTACGGTGGTGAAATTTTCGCTGTAAGTCGGAACGCGTGCACTCATTTGTCGTATTAAATTTTCGAGGGTGTGGGTTCAGCGGTGTGCACGTGGTTGGGCCGCGACCGGCGCCGAGCAGAGGGCACGTGCTTTAGGCTCAGTTGTTCGCTTAAAACTGAGTCAAAAGCATCAGAGCCGGGAGGTCGTTGACCTTTGACAACGAAGGCCGACACAAGGCACCGCTCGCCAAGAGGATTCGCCAGTAAATACAATTAATTTGTTTTTGGAATATCTCAGCCGTTTCTGGGCCGATTTAGCTGAAGCTTGGACTGTCGGTGGTAGTGTAGTGTAGGGTTGGGTAGGGTAGGGTAGGGTAGGGTAGGGGTGGGGTAGGGTAGGGTAATGTAGGGGTAGGGTAGGGTATGGTAGGGTAGGGTAGGGTAGGTTAGGGTAGGGTAGGGTAGGGTAGGGTAGGGTAGGTTAGGGTAGTGTAGGGTAGTGTAGGGTAGGGTAGGGTAGGGTATGGTAGGGTAGGGTAGGGTAGGGTAGGGTAGGGTAGGGTAGGGACTAGGGTAGGGTATGGTAGGGTAGGGTAGGGTAGGGTAGGGTAGAGTTAGGTAGGGTAGGGTAGGGTAGGGTAGGTAGGGCAGGTAGGGTAGGGTAGGGTAGGGGAAGGGGTAGGGTAGGGTAGGGTAGGGTAGGGTAGGGTAGGGTAGGGTAGGAGTAGGGTAGGGTAGGGTAGGGTAGGGTAGGGTAGTGTAGGGGTAGGGTAGGGTAGGGAAGTGTAGGGGTAGGGTAGGGTAGGGTAGGGTAGTGTAAGGGTAGGGTAGGATAGGGTAGGGTAGGGTAGGATAGGGTAGGGTAGGGTAGGGTAGGGACTAGGGTAGGGTAGGATAGGGTAGGGTAGGGTAGGGTAGTAGGGTAGGGTAGGGTAAGGTAGGGCAGTAGGGTAGGGTAGGATAGTAGGGTAGGGTAGAGTAGGGTAGGGTAGTAGGGTAGGGTAGTAGGGTAGGGTAGTAGGGTAGGGTAGGGTAGGGGTAGGGTAGGGGTAGGATTGTGTTCAAAAAGGGCCCAACATACAAAACACTTGAACACTCCGCAACTATCACCATCCCTTACAGTTCAATTAAAAACAGCTACCCAAATCTACCCAAATAATACAGCTAAAAATACAAGTCAATCACCCAAACGAATGCACCCGTACCATAACATAACTCAAAACATACAGTTATCGCGTAAACCTGTACCTCTAGTAGATTATAAATCTTAAAAAGTACCACGCCGCCCACGTCGGGGTTACTCCCTAAAAGGCTTATTACGGCGCCGTCGATTGACGCAGGAGGGTGAAATTTTCACGACTCGTGGGTCACGTCATTCAACAGGTCGTATTAAATTTTGGGCACGATTCGGTCGGGGGTGCGCCCGTGGCGCGTGCTCATGTGCGCCATCTACTATTATAAATCTTAACCCGCGCGGGGCTGGGGGGGGGTAAATTTTACCCCCCCTCGCGAATTTTTGCGATATCTCAAAAACGGCGGCGCGCAGCGCCGCCAAACTTTCAGTACCTTTTCTTACATCAATTTGACACGTTCCCTGAAAATTTGAGCGAAATCCGTCGGAAAATTTTTGAGAAATTGACGTTTTAGTGACGTCATGTTCGCCATTTTCGCCTCAAAAACGGCAAAAGTTCAAACGCCGCTAACATCTTCATTTTTAAAGGAATCAAGACGTAACAAAAAAGGTTATACGTAATTTTACTTTGTCTATCAAATGGCTATCTCGGTTTTTTGAAAATTTTGGATTTTGGCCTAAATTTTTTTCAAAAAACTGACTTTTTTGGCAAAATCATTATAAAATCCAAAATTTTGAGTTTATCGAAAAAACCGGAATATATGTCAGAGAAGTGGTCTATGTGCACCTACATACCAAATTTTAGAAGAATCGGTTCAAAAATGTGGGAGTTATTCAAAATTTTATGACGTCACGACACACAAAATTTTTGAAAAATGACTTTTTTGGAAGTTCTAGACCTCGTACGGAAACAAAAATAGCACCATTCGATTCGTCGTGAAAAACTGCATCAGATAGACACCTTTTTAGGCCTTAACAACCAACTTCAAAATTTGACCTCACTTGACTTGACCTTGACCTGACCTCGACCTGAAATTCATCCAGAGGTGGTCCATATCACTTATTGAGTGTGCCTATTGAATTCTATGAGTAAAATGACCCATAAAATATGTGTCGCACATGCCCTTTTCTATATTTTTTTGGTGACCTGACCTGACCTGACCTGACCTTGACCTTGACCTCTGAATGATATTGTATGCAACGAATATTGTCTTGGTAGCCTAAGAACACGTTTTGGGCGATCAGTCTCAGTCCATGACTCCATTTTTCGGCAACTACGGTGCAAGGCCGATACTGTAGAAACTTGCAATTTGTACCCTTGACCTGACCTTGACCTTGACCTCAAACTTTAAATTAAGTACATGTTTTTAGTAGTTCGTGATGAGAGCTTTCGATTGGCGTTTGAATTTTCCAAATCGGACCATTAGTTCGGGAGATAACAGGGGGGGTAAAATTTACCCCCCCCCCCAGCCCCGCGCGTTCGGCTGGAGACCCCAGCCCCGCGCGGGTTAAAAAGTACCACGCCGCCCACGTCGGGGTTACTCCCTAAAAGGCTTATTACGGCGCCGTCGATTGACGCAGGAGGGTGAAATTTTCACGACTCGTGGGTCACGTCATTCAACAGGTCGTATTAAATTTTGGGCACGATTCGGTCGGGGGTGCGCCCGTGGCGGTGCTCATGTGCGCCATAGGGTTAGCATTAGAATCGGCAAAAACAGGCTATTGCTCGGAAACGGTAAGGGCTACGGGGGTGAAATTTTCACGCCAAGTCGGTCGCGTGCACTAATTTGTCGTATTAAATTTTCGAGGGGGTGGGTTCAGCGGTGTGCACGTGGTGGGGCCGCGACCGGCGCCGAGCAGAAAGCACGTGCTTTAGGCTCAGTTGTTCGCTTGGAAAACTGAGTGAAAAGCATCAGAGCCGGGAGGTCGTTGAACTTTGACAACGAATACCGGCGCCGGGCACCCCTCGCCAAGGCGATTCGCCAGTAAATACGATAAATTTGTGTTTGCCACAGTGTATATAAATACAGTGGCGGCAAATGCGCTTGGTCACGTGACCAAATCTGCACGTGCGGTTGTGGCGAGGGCACTTCCCGAAACTCTGGTGCCAACGGCCTCGCGGCGCCATAGAGAATACATGGGACCTTTCTTTTCAGACCTATCGTGTCTAAACCAAGCCATTTAGTGCAAGGATACGACTGGTTTGAGATTCAGTAGTCTTTTGGCTACAAGTTGGAAGAAACGTATTTTTATCGGCAAAATTCGCAAAGTACCAGGTGGTTTTCCGATACCCTGCACGCCTCCTTACCCCCGGCGGCCGACCGGAGGAGTCAGTAGCGCTCCACTCACGACTTTTGGCGATAGCTGAAAACACCTTACAGCTAGAGGGCTGCTATTTGGCACACCTTATCTTTGCTTCCATACGCATCTTTGGAAACCGTCTCAGGTCAGGCATTTCCGTCTCAGGTCAGGTCACTGACTTATGACGTCACACGTGAACCTCTGCAGTAGTCCCAAAATACCGAAACTTCGCAATGCCCTCGGTGCCAGAGGAGCTGTCACAGCGAGCTGATACTTACAGGACCTAGTATCCTCTAGGAGTCTCAAAACTTGTATATCTCAGATTTCTCCTAGAGGTCACATGAGGTCAGGCCGATCGCGCGACGTCACCATTACAAGTCAATGGGGAAAATATGGAAACTGTAATTTTGACGCCGACAATGATCTAAACCTAGCTCAAGCACATGGAATCGCAATTTCATGCAATTCTTGCAATGTCCAATGCTTCACTTTTGCATCTTTAACCTCGCGTGACGTCATTCATGACGTCACAAATGTCACAAGTTTTTTCGTCAATAACTCCTGATAAAATTGAGCTGGCAAGTCGGAAAAGTCGCCAATAGACTCGGGAAGACCTACCGAATCGCCATGCGATATAACCTCCTCCGACCAAGTTCGTGACCTGAGTGCCTCTGACCTGGCTTTGATCCGATGTGAACACCTTATGTTGACCCCACCCAAACAAAAGTGTACCTTTTGACGCACCGGAGCATGACAAACATGATGGTACTAAAATAGCGACTCTGCGCCGTTTTTGACAAAGTTATTTTTCAAAACCCGAAATCGTATTTTGGCCCTCGGGGCACTTGACCTGACCCTCAGAGGGCATCAGTTGACCTGAGACTTTTAAACCGTGCATCAATCGCTGCGTCCCCGGTCCGTAACGGCACACATGCTCGTTTTTCCCGCGAGCCTAGCTCAATTAAGGCGAGGGAGTCGTACCCGCCCACTCTCGCGGCTGGGGCGTAGGTATGTAAAAAAAAACTAAGAAGTCTGGTGATGATTGATGCAAGATTCTTACAGATAATGGTAGATGAAGGTAGGGCATCAGTTATTAAATATAGGTAAAAAACAAATTTGCAGCCCTCAGTAGCATTGATTTATGCATTAAGAGTTATAGAACCATAGGCGGCGGAACGGGGATGGCACCGGGGCACCGTGCCCCCTATAATTTTGGCATTTTAACATTAGCCCTACGGGCGTTGCATGGAAAGAATCGGACCGAAAGTCGGCAGTGCCCCCCCCCCCTTAATTGAAGGTGTTCCGCCGCTACTGTATAGAACAACTGTAAGCTGCAGGCTCAGCTTTTCAGTTTCTACCTATGCCTGCAAACACAATTAAATCAATGGAAGAGTAATAATGATTAATTGCATTTTATTGATGCTATTTAAGTATCAATGGTAACTATGTCACCGATGATTCAATATTATTTGCACGGTATCATTTATCACCACACGCCTAAATATTTAGTATCTAAAATAATGCAGTAAAATAAGCTGCGCCACGTCTGTCGACAAAATCTGGTGCCAACTCAAGGTCACACGGAAAATGTGGTCACGTGACCAATGTCCGGCAGCTGGTGTTGCAATATCTCAGCCGTTTCTGGGCCGATTTAGCTGAAACTTGGATTGTCGGTGGCAGTGTAGGTAGGGTAGGGTAGGGTAGGGTAGGTAGGGTAGGGTAGGGTAGTGTAGGGGTAGGGGTAGGGCAGGATAGGGGTAGGGTAGGGGTAGGGTAGGGAGTAGGGTGGGTAGGGTAGGGAGGGTAGGGTAGGGTAGGGTAGGGTAGGGTAGGGGATTGTAGGGTAGGGTAGGGTAGGGTAGGGGATTGTAGGGTAGGGTAGGGTAGGGTAGAGTAGGGTAGGGTAGGGTAGTGTAGGGTAGGGGTAGGGTAGGGTATGGTAGTGTAAGGTTAGGTAGGGTGGGTAGGGTAGGGTAGGGTAGGGTAGGGGATTGTAGGGTAGGGTAGGGTAGGGTAGGATAGGTAGGGTAGGGGATTGTAGGGTAGCGTAGGGTAGGGTAGGGGTAGGGTAGTGTAGGGGTAGGGTAGGGTATGTAGGGGTAGGGTAGGGTGTGTATAGGGGTAGGGTAGGTAGGGTAGGGGATTGTAGGGTAGGGTAGGATAGGGTAGGGTAGGGGATTGTAGGGTAGGGTAGGGTAGGGTAGGGTAGGGTAGGGTAGTGTAGGGTAGGTTAGGGTAGGGTAAGGTAGGGTAGGTAGGGTAGGGGTAGGTAGGGTAGTGTAGGGTAGGGTGTAGGGTCGGGTAGGGTAGGGTAGTGTAGGGTAGGGTAGGGTAGGGTAGGGTATGGTAGGTGGGTAGGGTAGGTAGGGTAGGGTAGGGTAGGGTAGGGGTAGGGTAGGGGTAGGGTAGGGTAGGGTAGTAGTGTAGGTAGGGTAGGGTAGGGGGGTGGGAGGGTTAAGTTAAAAAAGGGCCTAACATACAAAACACTTGAACACCCCGCACCTATCACCAACCCTTACAGTTTAATTAAAAACAGCTACCCAAATCTATCCAAATAATACATCTAAAAATACAAGTCAATCACCCAAACTAATGCACCCGTAACATAACATAAATCAAAACATACAGTTATCGCGTAAACCTGTACCTCTAGTCTATCTACTATTATAAATCTTAAAAAGTCCGCCGCCCACGCCGTCGGGGTTACTCCCTAAAAGGCTTATTGCAAAGCCGTCGATTGACGCAGGAGGGTGAAATTTTTATCAGTCGTGGGTCACGTAAATGAACAGGTCGTATTAAATTTTGGGCACGATGCGGCCGGGGGTGCGCCCGTGGCGCGTGCTCATGTGCGCCATAGGGTTAGCATTAGAATCGGCAAAAACAGGCTATTGCTCGGAAACGGTAAGGGCTACGGGGGTGAAATTTTCATGCCAAGTCGAGCGCGTGCATTCATTTGTCGTATTAAATTTTCGAGGGTGTGGGTTCAGCGGTGTGCACGTGGTGGGGCCGCGACCGGCGCCGAGCAGAGGGCACGTGCTTTAGGCTCAGTTGTTCGCTTAAAAACTGAGTCAAAAGCATCAGAGCCGGGAGGTCGTTGACCTTTGACAACGAAGGCCGACACAAGGCACCGCTCGCCAAGGGGATTCGCCAGTAAATACAATTAATTTGTTTCTGTAATATCTCAGCCGTTTCTGGGCCGATTTAGCTGAAACTTGGACTGTCGGTGGCAGTGTAGGGTAGGGTAGGGTAGGGTATACGGTAGGGTAGGGTAGTGTAGGGTAGGGTAGGGGTAGGGTAGGAGTAGGGTAGGGTAGGTTAGGGTAGGGTAGGGTAGGTAGGGTAGGGTAGGGTAGGGTAGGGTAGGGTAGGGTATGGTAGGTTAGGGTAGTGTAGGGTAGGGTAGGATAGGGTAAGGGTAGGGTAGGGTAGGGTAGGGTAGGGTAGTGTAGGGTAGGGTAGGGTAGGGTAAGGTAGGGTAGGGTAGGGTAGGGTAGTAGGGTAGGGTAAGCTAGGGTAGGGTAGGGTGGGAAGGGTAGGGTAGGGTAGGGTAGGGTAGGGTATGGTAGGGTAGTAGGGTAGGGTATGGTAGGGTAGGGTAGCGTAGGGTAGGGTAGAGTTAGGTAGGGTAGAATTAGGTAGGGTAGGGTAGGGTAGGGTATAGTATGGTAGGTTAGGGTAGTAGGGTAGGGTAGGGTAGGGTAGTAGGGTAGGGTAGTAGGGTAGGGTAGGGTAGTAGGGTAGGGTAGGGTAGGGTAGGGTAGGGTAGGGTAGGGTAGGGTAGGGTAGGGAAGGGTAGGGTAGGGTAGGGTAGTGTAGGGTTAGGGTTAGGGTAGGGTGTAGGGTAGGGTAGGGTAGGGTAGGGTAGGGTAGGGTAGGGTAGGGTAGGGTAGTGTAAGGGTATGGTAGGGTAGGGTAGGGTAGGGTAGGGTAGGGGAAGGGTAGGGTAGGGTAGGGTAGGGTAGGTTAGGGGTAGGGTAGGGTAGGGTAGGGGTAGGGTAGGGTAGGGTAGGTAGTGTAGGGTAGGTTAGTGTAAGGTAGGGTAGGGTAGGGTAGGGGTAGGGTTAAGTTCAAAAAGGGCCTAACATACAAAACACTTGAACACCCCGCACATATCACCAACCCTTATAGTTTAATTAAAAACAGCTACCCAAATCTATCCAAATAATACATCTAAAAATACAAGTCAATCACCCAAACTAATGCACCCGTAACATAACATAAATCAAAACATACAGTTATCGCGTAAACCTGTACCTCTAGTAGCGTTATAAAATGTGTGCGTTCGTCAGAATTTAGTTTGTGGTTCGTATATCGAAAGATGCGCTTAGATATCGATTAGTAAAAAAAGATAAGCTCAATGGAATCCATTCACCAGACAACTTGAGTTTCCAAAAGGGCATTGACTAAAGATCGCCCGTTATTTCTGTAAGTCGATATACTAACATATCTTTTCTCTTTTTTTGCAGATGGAGTGGTCAGATGACGATGATGACATCACCGTTATCGTCTGAGTCTGTGTATTCATCATTCCCAGCGAGTGTGAACTGTGAAGTGTCATCCATGCCTGTGTATCTCTGCGCATGTGCCGCGAGTAATTGTCTTCGATGGCCCAATGGTGCACGGAGTGCTAGTGTCACAGGCTGTGATATTCTGTGCCATGTGTCAACCATGGCACCAGTGCGATGATACATAGTTGTGGAAATGTGATAACGGGTTGGTTGCAATCATCAGGGTTTTCACTCAGCAGTGTTTTATTTGCTTACAATACATGAATGTGAATGTCACGATAACTTTTAGAAAGATGAGAGAGAAATAGAGAGTGAGAGAGAGAGAGAGAGAGAGAGAGAGAGGGAGAGAGAAGAAATACATGTAATTCATACGAAGGAATACAAGATAGGGTGAAGTCGTATAAGAGTACGCACTTAGTGGACTTCTTGCTCTCATTTGTTTAATATTTGAAGGAAAGAAATCGCAAATAGGGAATATTAAAGTTCATTGAATTAGCCATCAACCCATGGGGCAACGATTCAGCGTAAATGGAAGTGGTCTAAAACTGACATTTTCTGAACCGTTGCACTTGCGTACTCTTACCATATGGGGTGTGTAAGAGTACGCACGCCAGGCGGGTGGAGTACGCAAGCATATGAACACACACTATGCAGCTTGCACTGTCCAAATGCTTAACTTCAAACTCAGAAGGCATTTAACCCTATTCCTGGCGGGGGGGGCCTCAGAAGCCCCCCCCTGAGGTTTTTTGGTTATTTCTCCCAAACGCGTTGAGCTAGGAAGCTCAAATTTTCTGACTTTTCCTATAAGGCTTCTACGCAACATGTCTGAAAATTTTGAGTTGATCTGACCTCAGGTCAGGTCACCAGAGGCGGTTTGGTGACCCTACCTCAGAAAAGTTTGCAATCACGCCAGAGCTAGAGTTTTTGACCGATCAGTTTCTTCTCTTCAGGCTTTAGTTAGGGTACCAGTATATGCAATTTGTATATCTCGGAATTTTGATATCGGTGACCTAAGGTCAGGTCAATTTCGCGACCTCCCCATTATAAGTCAATGGGGGAAAAATCAACTCCCTGTTTTACCACTAAAACGGGTCGGAATGGCCCCATATACCATACATGACTTCATATACGATCAACCTTCACTACCTTGAGGTCTGTTTTGCTGTTGGGCAGCTGTGAGGTCATGTGACGTCATCAAAGGTCACCAAAGGTTTTTGGCCAATAACTCCGTACAGGAACAAGATACAGACGCGTGGCTGGTCTCATTGTGTTCAGCTCGTCAAGACGCATCGAATGATATACATGATGACCTCAAGGTCACGTGACCTGAGGTCAACCTTTGACCTTGACCTTTCGAGGTCAACATATATACCATTCGATGCGGATTGACGAGAGGATCACGATGATGCCCTTAGTTGTTCCTATCTTGACTAATTCGAAAGTTATTCGAGAAAAACTCTCCATATCTAGCGCCGCCATTTTGACTTTTCGACCCCTGTGACGTCATCTTTGACCTGACCTGAAAATGACCTTAGTAAAAATTGTAGACCTTGTCCATGCGTATCCGATGCCGTTTACCGCTTGTCGCTATCTTGCTTCGTTCTCGAGATCTCAGGGGGGGGCCGAATCGGCCCCCCCCCGCCAGTTTCTTGTCCCGGCGGAGCCCGCCAGGAATAGGGTTAAGTTAATTCTAGTATCCCAAAAGAAAAATATAAAATAAATCTTTTGAAGTCTATAAATCAGGAAATAATCATGTCGTGTGTTTCTTTAAAAAAAAATGCACAATCAAAAGGAGAATAACTCGTATTTGGAAGAATTTCGGGTACGCATCTGCATCACAGTGCTCCATTGATGATATACCTACAAAACAAACGTCATTGAGCGATAGATTAACCCGCGCCCCACTGGGGTCTGTGTATAACACGCCCTACTGGGGGGGGGCTATTCATAGCCCCCCCTCCTAACTCCGAAACTACTGGGTCGATCGTCAAAATTCAAACGGCGTCTGATAGCCCCGGAAAAACTGTCGAGCGAAACCTAATTTCATTGACCTCGAGGTCACCGATGACGTCACAGGTCAGGTCAAATTAAAAATTATTAGCACTTTGGCTTGTTCACATTTTGGGCTCTGGCCGCCGTCTTACAAGTCAGATCAGGCTCATTTTTGGTTTCCACACTCGTGAACAGATGCTCTAGATATCTTGAGGGTACCAAACTTGTACTTTGATTTTCAGGTCAGGGTCAGGTCATCACAGGTCACGAAAATATTATATCATGCGTCGGTCACGTGACACATGTTTTATGGTCCATTTAGGCCATAGATTTCGAATTTGATGTCGTCTGTGTCATTCGAGGTCATTTTGAGTCGAATGTAGCTTAGGTCAGGTCACTTTCAGGTCAAAAAAGGTCAAATTTTGAAGTTAAAATTTTTCAACAAAAAAGGTGTCTATTGGATGCAGTTTGAGCTCAGGAACACGATGGTGCCAATATTGGTGTACGATGTCAAATACGTACTGAAAAATTGATTTGAAAAATTAATAATTGTGAATTTTTTGCAATAATGCGTATAACTTGGCCATTTTTGAAGATATTTAGCTAAAATTTGCTAGAATTAGTCATAATCATGCGTTCTGTCACATATATTCTGGTTTTTTCGAAAAGTCAAAAACTTTTTGAAAAAAAAAATGTAAAAATATAAATTTTGAATATTATTATATAAGATTTTCGAAATTTTCAAAATTTTGAAAATCCGAGATAGCAGTTTGATAGCGCCGTCAATTCTGAGTCCTTTCATTCAAAGAAATTGGATCTAGCTTAAAAACTGAGCTCTTGGGAGCGATTGCCGTGGTTCAATGTTTTGCGTCGAAATCGGACGAACATGACGTCACTCTGACGTCATTTCCGGCCGACCTATGGTAGCTACGAAGTTCAAATTTTGACACAAGGTGTCAAATTGATGCAGCCGAAGGTACTGAAAGTTTGGCGTCGATCCGTCAAGCGGTTTGGAAGTTATTGCAGAAAAACGGGAGGGGGGCTATAAATAGCCCCCCAGTGGGGCGCGGGTTAATAATTATATATTTCTGCATATTCGATTTAATGTATAATTCTGCGTACTCTTACTCTCCTGAGCAGTGCGTCCTCTTACCGTACATGCAATTCGCGCACAAAAACCCCGAAACGTTGTGCAAAACTTCGCAAACAGAATGTTGCACTGTACAATATTTCCCCAGATAACCTCACAAGTTTCCCACAACAATCACGGAAATGTACCTCATCTCAACTGCCAAGTATCAAAATTATTGTACCATATCATAATAATATCATAACGCTCGAAAATAATATTCATCGCCTTAAACTCAACAGCGTCGCCGCTCAACGCCCACGTTCCGTTGGTGACATGCACGCACTGGCGGCTTCATGTCACTTCATGAACTCGACAAACCCGCGTTGCTAAGCAACCGAAACAGCTGATGCGTACTCTTATCGCCCGCGTACTCTTACCCGCCCTTACCCTACTCTATGGACATGCATATCCAAACGCGAACGTTTTTCCATCACCTAACCTAGTTCAGTTTCATTCCTACAACGTTCTAGAGAGGTGGCCATAGATAAGCTCCAATGATGAAAAGGTGCACTAAGAATTTTACAACGATGCACTATCCTGTCTATAACTGTAATTAAGACTGGACTCAAAAATCATCTTCTCGAAAATTATAGGACAATCCACACTTTGAAGCATTAGAAATTGGAATCGACATCAGCCACATAGGCGAAGCTCAGACCATTGAATTAGTTGAAGCAGATGCGACGCTGCACCACTCCTTCAGCGAATCATCTGCATCATGATGACAAAGTAGGTGAGTACGAAGCTGAGCACGGACAGCAGGGCCTCCTTCCTGACGGTGAACACGCCGCAGACGTGCAGCGTCAGCGGGCCGCGCGTCTGCTCGAGCAGCGCGCCCAGCCGGCGCCGCTGGGCGGCCCCCGCGCCGCCGGCCAGCACTGCTTGGCCAGCGCGCTGTGCAGCTCCTGGGAGCGCTCCAGCAGGCCGCTGCCGGACACGTTGACGGTGAGCAGACAGACGAACCAGTACACCATGACCAGCGAGAGGCCGGCCACGTCCACCGACAGGCCGCGGCGGCCAGAGAGGTGGCCGGCGCCCACGTAGCCGGCCAGCAGCAGGATGGCGGCCACGGCGGCGTGCAGGCCGAGCAGCGGGGCGCCGAACACGGACACGGTCTCCGAGACGAGCAGGAACACGCGCCGGTACCGCTCCGAGAGGCGCTGCAGCCGCACGGCCGGGTCAGCGGCGGCGAACGGAGCGGGGCTGGTCGGGCCAGAGCCAAAGGCCGAGTCAGCGCCGGGAGCGGCGACATCCTGTCTTGGGTTCGCTCTTCACAAGAAGGACCCGCCATTCCTTCTTCGAGAGCGCTTGCGTCTTCCAGCACCCACGCCTTCTTGGCGCCAGCAGAGATGGCATCTCCCTGCTTTGTTTCTGAGTTGATGTCGATGGCCCACACACGACCTTTTCCCTCTTCAAGTCTTGGAGGATCGTCACTCCTTGAGCTGTTCCATTGAGGGCTGTCTGTTGAGCCGGTCTCGTCTTTGAAATACATTTCAAGCACCTCCCGCTGCACGATTTGCAACTGCACTGAAGCGGCGTCGCACAGGCCAGCAACCATCAGCGTGAACAACATCAGTTCCACTTGCATAAGCGTGGCAAGGAGGGACTGAAAGGTCAGTATTGCTGCGAGGCCTGCTCCGTAGCGCAGCTGCTGAGGAACCCATACAAAGAACAACAAAGTTCCGTAGCCGTAGCCCTCCGAAGACAGTACAATGGTGTAACAGACAATACAGGCACAGGCAAACGCCAAGGCCGTGATAGGATCGAGCGGAAACCTCTTACATCCTCGGGTTTGTAGAGACGACTTTCGTCGCTCTCAAGACTCGCCGCTTGACGAAGAAAGAGAATGCAGTCGTTGACGTCTCCATAGAAACCACATCAGGATTAGAAGACCGAGGCCAGTGGCGATGCCGAAGCACATGGTGACAAGGT